>NW_028277058.1:35290378-35593409 GCF_059951505.1 Python bivittatus | reverse complement strand
CTAGAAGCAATAACCGTATTCGTGCTGTCCAGCATCTAGTGCAAAACTTACGGCTGATCAAATCTCCTACAGAGATTGAGAGGATGAAATTTGCTGCCAAAGTCACATCACGGGTATTGATCAAAGCATTTATGTTGAACAAGGTGTTAAGAGAAAAAAATGGCATGATATTGGAATTCATGTCAAAAGGGAAATGACATACAGATATAGCTGGCATCTTTTCACTAAGGTCTTTCTGGAACTATGCTGTTTATTTATTCCATAAGTAAAATATGAGATCCTTGTGTTTATGGAAAGCCTTCTGTCAACAAGTACTACTATAGTCACCTATGTTTCACATAATATTATAATCATATAAGCTAGTGTGACAAAGACCATTCAAAAGGAAATTAAACATGTTTCTGTAATACATCATAATCAGAAGCAAATTAGCATGTTTAAAATGCATTTGTGCCTTTTACAAATCTATATTTGAAGTCATACCTGATGCCTTGGGCAAGATATTCAAAATAGTTCAAATAGATACCTTTTGAACATAGTATTTTTTATAATAAAAAATACAGTGTTACTAATACCTGGTAATTTTTCCCTTTTTTGATTTTATTCATAATTAATATTTTATTAATAATTTTGATTATAATAGTAAAATCTAATACAAACTAAAAGAGAAGAGAAGAGAAAGGATAAAAAGTGCAAGGAAAAAGGAAAAAAAGAAAGAAAAAAGTAAGAATATAATAGAAAAGAAGTATATAAAGAAGTGACTTCCAACCTTCATCACAACAAGTATGAACAAATTTAGTGACTCTTCACCCTCTCTAAGGTTACAAACAATTATCTTTTCATCCCATATCCCACCCCTTATCTATAGACAAATCCATAAAGCATCATCTTTTCAGTCCTGGTCTCAACAGAAAGTCCATAAAGAATTGCCAGAAGTAAGAACATACCTTGTTTTAACCTTGATCAAATAAACCAACTTTATATTCCTTCCTAACAGTCTTAATCTTCAGTTCATTCAAATATTGTCATAGGGTTTGATTTCATTTCTTCTTTGTCCCATCGCACAGAATTCTTCAAAGTTTTAACAAGTCTCTTTTGTAAGTCCAATAGAGAAAAATTGTCCCGGTCACTCTCTTGGTTTATCATTTGTATTTCCCCTTTGAATTTTAAAACTTTCAGCCAATTTCTTTTGTAGATCCTTTATTTTGTAGATCCTCTATTTTTTTACTATTAAAAATTATTTATTATTTATTTATATATCACATTTATATAGCCACCCATCTCTCACAAAGTGACTCTGGGCAGCATCCTCCTCTAATCTTTATCTTCTTTCCTAAAATCATGTCTTAACTCTTCTTCCAACTCTATTTCTGACCATCTCTAATAAAGTTTTCATTCTCTGCTTTCACCAGGTCCACCAATTACCACCTCATCTCCAAAATCACTCTGTTCTCATTGTTCTTGTCCTGTCTGTTGCTTCTGATATTCTCTCATACTGGATTCCCTTGCCCTAGATCTAGTGTTCTTCCTTCCTCTAATTGCTCTTTAATGACTCTGTAAAGAGAATCCCTTTTCCTCTTCCATTTTTCTCTTTCCTCTTTGTTACTGACAAATCCCTAAAAGCCCCTTTGTTACAAACCTAGCTTTCTTTTGTGCTTGGGCTAAGTTTTATAGATATTAGATATTTGTTGATACATGTCCTTGAATGATTGCATTTATCTTCCATTTCTTGTGCATATCTGTTCTGCATCCACAGTAGTTTCCTAAACTGCGCTCCATTTTTTTTCCTCATTGGAATGGTTTGCAACTGTATTTCCAAGTATCTTATTTTTGAGAACTTCACAACATTCCTGTGCTCCTTTTGACCCGAGCATTTCTGTTCATGGTACTGTATCCCATCTGGTCCTTCTCTTAGCTTGTTGAAACTAGTCCTCCTGAAATCTAGTGTACATTTACATTATCCAGTTTCTCATTTGATAGTATATTGAACCCAAGGATGATATGTTCATCTCCTCAACCAGGTCTTCCTCACTGGTTAGGATCAGACCTAGGAGAGCTAATCCCTTTGTCTTTTTTGGGAGGTCCACTGAGGAATGTGTGGGATTTTGCAGCTTTTATTGTTGCATACAGTATTAACTCAGTGCTTGAAAAAGTCTTGGAAAATAAGGACATTGATTGTAGTTGTTTTATGGGTGAATATTGTAAGGGGGAGGTAATGTATCTTTTAAATTATGCCTTTATGTTGAATATTTGACCTAAAACTGGGAAACAAACATATTCATCAGTGGTTTTATTACTGTATTTTAACAGGCATTCATAGAGACAATGTTTACAAGTAAAGCTCCAGTGGATGAAGCATTTCTGTATGCTAAGGTATGTGCTTTGTTGGATTGTGCAAAAACCCCATAAGTGTTCATTCAGTGTAGTGTGGCAGCCAGTTTTTAGATTGCATACACACCCAGTGTGTACGCATCCGTAATGTGTGACAGTAAGTCCCACTGAATTTAATAGGATTTGCTTTGAGTAGACATGCATAGGAGACTACTGATAGCCTTTCATCTGAACAATGAGAGGAGTTTGCTCTCCCAGCACTAATTATGCTTGGTTTCCTGAACATTAACTTTCCCTGAGAATACATGTTATGGAATTGAAATTTCAAGGAAAAATTAATGCAAATGCAAAGTGTTACTTAATGTATTAGCACATTTTAATCTAGAAGTATCTTTCCCTATAAACATTCTCCTACACATGTATTAGTATCCCAAAATATGTTTTGGCTCTCATGTACAGTTAAGAGTGCCAACAGCCACCCCCTCAAACATAATGAGAATGTGAGAATAAGTACAGACTAGAAGTCTCTTCCTTTTCAAAAGGAACAAAATTGAGTAGGAAATACAGCCTACTATGAAAAAGTTACTTAATGAGGTTAAGTACCTCCTAGTGTTTCATGTTACTTTCATCTAGTGAAAGAAATCCTGTGGCTGGTTTACTGCTCCTAAGAAACCAATGCCTGTCTATGGAAATGTGCCAAAATCAGAAGTATTGTACAGCAGGATAGATGTAGGTGATGGGAGAAATGTTGGGCATAGATGGAGGCAGACATGAAAAAGTACCTTCGATTTTGCTGTTTCAAAACAATCACCAAGTTTTTGGCACTTTTTTTCTGGAAAAACAACCCCACAGATGTTTTATACTTTTGCTTCCCATAGCACACTAGATTCCTATACTGTAGGAGGGAAGGGAAATGTGTGGCTTTCCAGAAGATGCTGAACCACAGAATTCCTCTCCACTGGCTACAGTAGCTGGGGCTATTAGGGTTTCTACTTCAGCAGTAGCTTGCTCTTTAGGTTGACGTTCTGTGTTTCCTTCAAGGAGCTCGGAATACCCTTTATATGGTTGCTCATTTTTTCCTCACAGCAAACTATGATATAGATCCATTACAGATAGTCCTCACTTGACAACAGTAATTGGGACTGGAATTTCCATCGCTAAACAATGCAGTTGTAAAAAGTGTTGTCACATGACTTCGCCGCTTAGCAGCAGAAATTCCAGCATTTCTGGTCGCCGTTGTTAAGTGAATTACTGTGGGTCATTAAGCAAGGATATCACGTTTTGTGACCTGCCGGCTTCCCCATTGACTTTGCTTATAGGAAGCTGACAAAGAAGGTTGCAAATGGTGATTATGTGACTGCAAGGACGCTGCAACTGTCATAAGTATGAGGACCAGTTGTAAACACCACTTGTTCAGCACTGTTGTAAGTTTGAACGAGTGGTGGTTAAGCAAGGACCACCTGTATTGAGAAAGCTGAGTCAAGTCTTCCTATTCAAACGTAACAGTATCCTATATACTTTGCTAGTTTGCTGTCCTGAGTACGGACATAGACACAGGCATGGTTGGAAAGGGTTTTGGATAAACGCTGTGCATTTATTACAACAATTAATGGATGATCTTATTTCCAGTTTGAATTTGAGTGCCGGGCTCGTGGTGCTGACATTTTAGCTTATCCTCCTGTGGTTGCAGGTGGCAACAGGTCCAATACCTTGCATTATGTGAAAAACAACCAACTTATCAAGGTAACTGAATGGACTCTGCAACATACTAGTGTTATTATCTACGGACACCCCCCCAAAAAGAAATCAGGATTCCCCTCACCCCACCCTACCCTGGTCCAATGTTTCTTGCTTTGTGCAGCTGTAGAGTAGTGATCTCTACTTCTGAATAAATGTCCATCTTCTATTATGGTTAGTGGGCATGAAGCAGACTTGTGCTCAATTCCCAAAAGTGAGTAGTTGTAGCATTTATCTTGATTATTGTTCCCTTTATAGAAGTTGTGATAGCTGATTTCCAAATCACTGTTATTTGGTGGGGTCTCCACTAAGCTCTTTAATTTGATGCCTGAACAATCTCTATGTAATATAATAAATGTCTGGTTATGAGTTAGTAGGAGGTTTGCTTATAATTGCCATGCGTTCATATAACAGTAATCTGAGGTTGATGCTTGTCAGGCTTCTGCCCAATCAGAACAAGAAGCTCAACAGTTAGTGATTAAAAGACATAGCTCATAATATGCCAGTTTTATTGCAAGAACTTGAAAAACAGTTAATGAAGAAGGCCACCATCTGCAGAGTACAAGATGCAAGCCCTGTGTATAGTAGAATCAACATTCAAATCTTAAATTGCTTTCTCTTGCCTGTCTGGCATAATGGACTGTACACTTCCTGGTTTTGGAGGAATGGTTGACACATGCATACTACTATTGTAATAGGACAGGCTAGTTCTAAGGCTCTTTCCTTCTGAGATTTGCCAGTCCAGCTCTCACACCACTTCTCTGTAGCTATCCCAGATGCTTAAAGTACATACTCTGCTAAGTTGAGAGGCACAACTTTGCTGCACACTTTTTAAAAAATCCTGAAAAGCTTCATCTCTTTGGAGAAGCTTTTAGTAGTTGATTATTTAAATTCATTTTTAATAATGTTCACTCTAATTTAATTTTATTGTTTACCTCTTTACTTTAAACTGCCAAGAGCCATTAGAATTTGGTAGTATATAAAGATCAGTTAATTAATCATTGAAATATATAACAAGATAACCAACTTCTGCTACTTTGCTTGTTCAGTGTTGGAAAAGTGGTCTCAGTTATTTAAACTTCATGCCTCTCATTTCAAATGCTAGATATTAAAATGTTAGCTTTTCAGACTACCATTTAATGTACCTTGAGCTTCATGTGTACAATTGGTCACATTTGGGTGATGTAGATATATTTCAATCACTTAAGGGTACCGTTAGTGTTCTCCATTTTGAGGGACAATTCATAAATAATTCTGAGTCACATATATAGTAAATGTTGTTTTAAAAAGATACAGTCCACCTTATTTCAAAATGAATTCAAGATGAATTGTAAAAAGATCATCAAAATAAAACCATTTATACCTGCCATGCATAAACACAATTTCCCAGCATTAACGTAACAAACCAAGAACACAAAAGCAAAAACTTCAGTGTAAAGCAGGAATCAGAAGAGAATAGCTTTAAAGCAATGCACAAAAGAAAATTCTCAGCCTTGCAACTTGATTAGCCATGCTTTCACCAAACCCATGTGTTTAACTTGATACACCCTAATGATTTTTCAGATACAATGAGTTTCCCATTTTGTAGTGATAACTATACAAATATACCTTAGTAGCCAAAATGTCTTGGATAGGTAACCCCATGTTTTAGATGTTGACTTCTCTCAGTTCTAGTCACGGTAGTTAGCAGCAATAGATCACAAGAGTTTTGGGTTGCCTACCATCGTTGGTCTTTCCAGGATGGGAATGCTGTACTGCAGTGATATATTAACTAAGCCATTTAGAGAAGATTGGAATAGAACTACAGAGTCTTTAAAAAAGGATATACAATCCTGTTTCTGAGTAGCTTCTTAAGCTGAATACATCGTAACCAGTTCTATTGCATTCTAGTGTTTCTGACTATCCTATGTTTCTAGGAAAAAAACTTAGTTCCTTTTTCTACGAAGTACAACAAAGAACTTCAGGAATAATCATACAGCTGTACTGCATATGAACTTTTAATGAGGAAATATAGGGACTGTATTTCTGTACATAAAAATTGTATGAGGAATACAAAAGCAATGTATATTTATCTCTATTCAGATGCTCCCCCCCCCAATAATGTCTGCCATTACTCATATGATTTGGTTCGCTTGGGCAATTGTTTTGTAAGAAAAATTAATTTTTCAGGAGGACTTCTCTTTGCCTCCTCCTTCCCTATCAAAGTGCCTGATGAATATGACCACTATTGGCACCAACAAAAGTGGGTGTGATTAAAAGATGTCACCTAAATGAAGACAACATAGCAACGGCTGTTAAATTAATTTAAGTTAGATCAGACTTCCCCATCTTTGTGTTGGACTTCAAGTCATATAATCCAACTGCCAGTTGTGGGACTACAGGGGCCCAAAATAATTAGAGAGTGGTGATGAGTGTTAAATTAAGCTGAACAGCAAGGCTTGCAGGGAAGGACAGTGCGCTACAGCTAAAAAAGCTACACTCTGCTGAACTATTGTTTGATGAAAAGCATACATAACTTACCTCACTAAGGATAAATTCCAGGGTTTTTTAAACTCTTTTATACCACTATTTAAGTGAAATTCTTAAGTGCCAAGTAATTGCTTTTTCTTGTGCTCCAGGATGGAGAAATGGTTTTATTGGATGGAGGATGTGAATACTCTTGTTACGTGAGTGACATTACCCGCACTTGGCCCATCAATGGCAGGTAGGTCCTGTCTCAGCAAAGGAACATCCAGTTGGTTGCGGTTCCAGGTTTTCCTGAAAATATTTCACCATTGTCATTTTTTCATTAATTGTGCTTCAGAAAACTTCCTTGCCTATACTGTAGTTGCAGTTTTTAGCTCAATACTGTATACTAAATCACCCTGCTTCACATACTCCAGAATCTGAGAAATGGCTTCAGTTTGTGGTAATGCAAAACCAGATCATTCAGAAAAGCATGCATGCCACTACTCCATTTCAGAATGCAAATGAGGAATTTTCATTTATCACTTTGACTGATATTTTTCCAGGGTGAAATTTCCAGTTTAGGGGAAGTAGTTCTGGCTTCCTTAATTACTGTTTTTCACTGTGTATGAAATGTTTGAAACAAGAGGTGTTCAAGCATGCAATCCTCCACCAACTTTTTGGAGTAAAACAAATCCAGAGGACTGTGCCACATAATTACTTTATACATATATCTTAGCATTTAATATTACTTTTTCTTTCTGCTTAAATCCCCCTTGAGGTGATTTGTGTTTCCTCTCATTCTCAGGTTCACTAGTCCCCAAGCAGAGCTGTACCAAGCTATACTGGAAGTCCAAAAGTCATGCCTAAGAGTTTGTTCTTCAGGTGTGAGCCTAGAAAACATCTACAATTTAATGCTAACTCTCATTGGACAGAAGCTAAAAGAGTTGGGAATCCTAAAGGAAAGCACTAGTGAGAGCCACGTCTTCAAGGTACTTGGTCTCCTTGTGTATCTGCTGCTACTTTTAGCCTGCTACTTTTCTTAGCTAAAAAAACAGTGAAGAGGTCCTTCAAATCAGTCCATTTTCACTTTGAAGTTGCAGCTTCCTGCAGATATGGATGTTGAATGAGCTTTCTTGTATTCATTGCAGGTCTAAAAGAAATACTGTTTTGTGGGAAGCCAAAGGTTAATAGTAGTACAGTTTCTCTTTCATCCAGCAGATGGCAGAACATTTAGATTATGTACATACAGTAGTTTTAATTCCTAACAAGTATTAATTGAAGAGGTAGAGATCAGAGGTGGGACTCTTCTTCTCAGTAAGATTATTAAACTGAATTGCTAAACTGGAGAGAAAAATGCCTCATTTTGAGATTGTGGTAATAATTATGAAAAATATTTTCACATGTTTTTTCTCATGTATGTGGAAAAGGCCAGTTCTATAAGTCAGTTAATGACTCACTTTGATTCATCTTACCTGTGTAATACAACATGCTACTTCCTTGATCTTTCAAAGATAGATATCAGCACTGATAATATTTCAGCACAAGCTCTTTCTACCTTTTTTAAATCACCTCTCCCAGGAATGTTGGGACAAATAAAAAATGCATCACTACAGCAGTATTTTGAAACTTGCCACAAATTGAGGGATCCAATAAAATAATCCTTAAATATGTACTTAGCCAAACAATCCAGTATTCATCCTCCCAACATCTCTAATAGGACAGGGAAAAACTCATAGACCTCTAAAGAGCTGCAACCTCTTGGCACAGACACTATTAGATGGACAGAGAGTATAGTTTTGCATAGTGCAGCTTCCAATAAGATTAGCATAAGTCAGTGGATATTGTAAAGGTAGCATTAACTTATGTTTCAGTTGGCAAATATAGGAAGAAATTTCATACCAAGACAGAGCATGATGAGCTGTGCTACTCTTGCAAGTTATATATTGAGAACATTTTAAAATGGAAAGTGGGCCTGGGATTTTTCTTTGTCAGACTCTTAAGAATATTTCTACATAATGGCTACCATGATGAAAATATAATACTGTGCAGTTCAACAACATAGACAAACTGCTTAGCAGAGTGAGGCGTACTACTTCCTCTTGAGATCCTTGCCTATTCTGACTTGTGAAATTCACAGGAACTGAGAAATTTCAGAACCTCAGTAATAACAACCTGCCTGAAGAATGGTGAGGTTCATACTGGTCTGCTAGAAACAGTGACAAGGTTTTGTTGAAGAAACCAAGTTTAGATCAAATGGTTTTGAATAAATATTGCATCATGTAAAATTTAGGTAAAGTACTGAAGTATGTGATGGCCTCGCAATTCCAGGTAATCTGCCAACTAAAAGATCAAAGCTTCCTTGAAGCTCAAAACAGAGATTATTATCTTTAATACCAAATTGATAATCATTTATATATTTTGCTTAAAGACCCGAGTTTGTTGCCATCATAGCAACCAGCAGGTTTGATAGAAACAAGGCAGAAGATGGTGCCTACACAAATCATATTAGTTGCATTTGTAAGCAAGAACAACCAATTAATTTTATATTTCCTTTTCAGTATATATTTCTAGTAAATTTTGTGTTGAAGACACATCACTCCACATTTTGCTTGCTTTAGGAATGTATTATTTTCTGCCTCGTAGGCTGTTCGGAAATACTGTCCACATCATGTAGGGCATTATCTGGGAATGGATGTTCATGATACACCTGATGTATCCCGATCAACCCTCCTCCAGCCAGGCATGGTGATCACCATTGAGCCAGGTAAAATAATACACCAGTGAAAACAATAGAAAAAGATTTGTGTGAGTATCTGTGTGTGATATCTTGAAAAGAAGCAGTTTCAACTAGTTACCTCATGCCCAGTTATTTGTGTAGTGATTGCTGTAGCAATTGCTCAACAGTTTCAATGCAATTGTTTTCAGTTTTTTAAAATATACGACCCTTATCTGTTTTGTTTTTAAATAACTTAAAATTCTTAACATATCCTCTCTCAGTTTCCATCATTCACCCCAGTGAATGCGAGATGGCAGTCATCCTAGAGGCATTGAGAACTATCCAAGAAACGCTGCTATTTACTTCACAGATTTAACTAAGAACAAACAACCTTCATGATCTTTAGTCTGTGGGAAAATAATTTTAAAAGGGTGTTTAAATGGACTTATATCATGGAAGAGACTCTAGTAAAGAAAGTAGCTTGTGAAAAGTAAATTTAGTCCACTGATTCCAGTACTGGTACAAAGTGAAGTTACATGTATTGCATTATATGAATTGGAACAAGGTGAAAGTACACTTGCTATTGATTCTTGACCTATGGAGATAAAACCTGCCTTTTGTGCTATGCCTTCTAAACCCTGAAGGAATATGTTACAGATCTCCTGTATAACTTGCAAACTGAATCTGCTAGCTTTTGATCACTACTTTTATTTCTAGGCATCTACATACCTGAAGATGATACAGGTGCCCCTGAAAGATTCCGTGGCATTGGAATACGCATTGAAGATGATGTGGTGGTGACAGAGAATGCACCATTAATCTTGTCTGCAGATTGCCCAAAAGAGATCTATGATATTGAACAGGTCTGCAGCTGCAGCCTTTGATTGTTCTTCACTGCCTTTTATACCTTGCTCAGGTTTAGATTGGATACATAACACAGATATATATATATATATATACATATATGTATGTATGTATGTATGTATGTATGTTAGATATATAACACAGTTCTTCATAACGCAGTTATAAGATTGCTTAATTTGATAGAATCACTAATAAAAACTACTACTTGCAAGGAACTATGTAAATATTTTGGAGAGCACAATTACAATATTTAAATGGGAAAAATGTACATTGCTATTCAACATGTATTTTAAAGTTATGTTAATACTAAAACAAAGCAGATGAAGAAACAGAATTCTGCATCCCAGCATCTCATCTATTTTTTTCTGTGCATATACTGTAGTAATATTATTTACAGAGATGTATTGAATAGCAGCTGCTATTTCTCAGACTGTGTATATGTGTGTCCATAACAGTTAAATTTCAGCTTTAATCTTTTATTTTAGTTGTAAGAGCTGAAAAAAAAAAGTGTTTTCAGGATACATACATTTCCAGTGTATGAAAGGAGAGCAAAGCCTCCACGAAAACCTTGAAATTAGAGGGGTTTTTTTCTTTTTCAGAAGATACAAGAAAGGCTGTATTATTGGGAAATACATTAATGTAAAAATGGGGGTATTAAATATAAAAGACAGTTAAAAACAAATCCCTGTGCAGAATTAGGTGTGACAAAACTTTTGATCAAAATGTGTTTAAGCACCCAGTCCTGCATGCATTGATGACTGAGCTTTAGTAATTAAAAAAATGTCAGTTTTAGGTTAATAATAATAATATGAACTCATTTGGTAAACACACAGTGAATCAGACTAGATTCAAAATGATTATCAGTGGAGTTTTGATTACTGTATTTTTCTTCTTTATGTATTCAACCTCTCATAGGGGATGTGAACACAGAAGCACTTTAGGATCCAAACTATGGAAAGTACAGCATTTATATTAAATTGCCATTTTATTTTATTGTAAACAGCCCAGAGTCGCTCATTGAGTGAGATGGGCAGTGATTAAATTTGAAATATAAATAAATATAAATAAATATTTTTTTCTTGACTAAAATACATAGAAATGGTAACCCAGAAAGTAGTAAGGCTCCAATTCTGTATATTGTGGAGAAATCTGGCAAGTGATATAAGACTATATATTTCTGAGCTGCTGCAAAGCATCAGGATTTTTTATTTGAAATTCTTACAGAGTATTCTGACTATTTTGAGGTTGAGGTCTTAATACCACATACTGTATTATCAGAGGATCAAAACAAAGATTAAATTGAGAAATCAACAACTTTCTTACAAGTAGAAACATAAAAATAAGTACACAAATAAGTTAACAAATGTGATTAAAGCTTGGTAATCCTTTAGTTGGGTCAAATCAAATTGTTTACTAAGGAATTTTTATAAAAGGTGAAATGTTACATAATTATCTGTTGAATGCATTTTGTGAAGCGTTTTTTGCATTTTTGAAAGAAAGATATTGTATATGTACAGTGTAATTATTACAGATGTATAATATACAAAAAGTATTTTATTCTACTAAAAACAAAAAGAATTCTGTATCAGTGACAGTATAATTTCAAAAATTATATTTAAAATTCAGCTTATGGTAACCTTTTATTTTCTTCATCAGTACCTATTTTTCTCAGTATCCTAGAACGGGGAGTTTCTATTCTTTTATCAGTGATAGCCACTGAAGATATGAATCTGTTTTTAGCGTATATAAATCGATACATAGTTTTAAGAAAGCATAGCAACCAAATTTAAGCATTCATCTTTTGAAAAAAAAAAAAGTTTCCTTTCATAGGTAGAGGCAGTTCATGTTTTTTCTGCCATGATACCTTGACACATGCGCATTTCACTTAGTTCCATTTTTAGTGCTGGATGCCAGCGAATAGAGAGAGGGAAAGGAGAATTGTATCTCTTCAATAGCTAACCTGATTGGTACCATAAGCTGCATAAGTAGCCATTACACTCCTTGGTTGCTTCTTTTTTGTAATCGTTTTTGCCTAAGTCAGTTGGAAGAACATGGTAGTGTGTCCCCATAGAACATCTAAGTTCTGAAAAAAATTAAGGGACTAATATATTGGAAGCCCTTTATAAAAAGGCATAATTCCTTGGAGATATCATATGAAGAGTTTACCTAGTTATGATAAAATCATTTCAAAATAGAAGAAAGGACTGGAGAACTTTTTTGTTCCTTCTGACATTTTTTGTTTTTTTGCAAGACCTAATATGCTATAGAACTACATCATCTATATTGTTGATAAAGCTAAACTATTTATTTTTATTGTTTGAACAGTTTGTATAGACCCTTGGCCAGAAGCTTCAGGATACTTTATGCTGAAGAGTATTTTCCAGGCAACAGAGAAAGGAGTCCTACAAACTTCTTTCAAGGAACTTTGTCCTCTTTTTCAGACCATTTTCAGTTCTAGTTTCTGTGCATGTCATTTCCATTGTTTTAAAAGCAGTAAGGAATGAAACGCTGCTTAAGAGTCCATTTATTTTCTATTTAATACACATTTTCATGGATCTAAAACAGTGTTACTTCTCTTCAAGTATTATCTCTTGATAAGCTTTTAAAGTAAAAAAAAACCCTTGTACTGCAAGTAACTAGGTTCTATAAATATGATATTATAATTCTATAATAACATGACTCTTCTGAAGTCTGATGTGACTATGGCTACAGTCTTGAACTTATTTCAGGTTTTATTAGGCACAGGCAGCCTTTTTTCTTATTTAGGGCCACAGTAAGGAGTAGACAGCAGCAGAAGAGAAGTGGATGGGAACCCTCATTCTGTTTGACAGATTCTATTTCTTTTTGACACTACTCTCTCATCCTCTGACAACCTTTTCTCTCTCCCAACTTTCAGACTCCAGATGGAAAAAAACTCATCACTGAGATCCAAATTGACCTCTTACAGAAGACTATTAAAATTAGGCCATGAGCCATATGCAGCTTTAGGGCTGCAGGTTGCCCATCTTCGTTCTATACTAATTCATATAATATACTAATATTCAGGTGACATTTCTATGCATATTTACTTCAAAATACTTATTCAGTGGGGATTATTCCCAGTAGGGTTTATATAAAGGATTGCATACCAATTTTATGTAAGTCACTCTGCTCTTTTGCTGATTTCCCCTCTCCTTCCTTGTCAGGAGTTTTAGCTAACTTAGCTGAGAAAGATAAAATTGTAAATACAGGTACTCCTTGCCTATCGACCATTAGTTCAGCGACCATTCAGTTACGAATGCACTGAAAAAGTTACAACCAGTGCCTGAACTTATGGCCGTTGCAGCACCCCCGCAGTCACCTGATCAAAATTTGGGCGCTTGGCAGCCCACCCACACTTATGACTCCAGGGGTACTGCAACTCCCCCCACCCGTCTATCTCTTCCCCATCTATGCCTTTTAGGCACCCTGCTTCCCTGCACTCCACTGCCCCAGCTGACCTTGCCATCTTCTTGCTCCCGCAGCTGTCGAGGTGTGCCCGGCCTGGCGGCTGGGCTGGGCTGGGCTGGCTTCAGCTGTGGAAAAAGAAGAAAAAATGCTAAACGCAGCCCCTCAATGGCAGTGTGCCAAAATGCCCCTTTTCGCTGCGCTCCTGGGTGGGGCTGGCACTGGCTTTGGCTGCGGAAAAGGGAAAGGGAAAAAAAAAAACCAAAGCAGTCCCCTGCAAAGAGCTCTTGGGCAGGACTGAGGTCTTTTTTCCCCTGCAGCCAAAGCCCAGCCCGGCAGCCAGGCCGGGCATGCCTCGTCAGCAGCGGGAGCAAGAAGATGGCAAGGTCAGCTGGAGCAGCAGAGCGCAGGGTGGCTGGGGGCCAAAAAGACATAGGTTGGGGGGTGGGACTGGGCTGGAGCAGCTGTGGCTTCCTGGGGCATGGCAAGCAGCCCCAGAGTCACGCAGCGCAGAGATGGGGGGAGATAGGTGGGGGGGAGTTGGAGACAGTTCCTTACCTTACTGAGACTCAGGGCTGGGAGGGACCAAGCCCGGAATGCCTTGGATTGGAGTGGGTCCTTGGCTAATGACTTGTAAATTCACTTAACGACAGCAAGGGGAATTGCCGGGATTGCCATCATTAAGCGAAGTAGTCACATGACATCTCACTTAACACCTGCATCACTTAATGACCTAAATTCCAGTCCCAATTGTGGTTGTTAAGTGAGGAGTACCTATTTATTAATCTGGAATGGGAATTTGGGCTGGTTGGTTTAATCTATAATTTATATTCCATCTTTCAAGTTAAGGTCTCACAAGACAACTAACTTAAGCACTGAAAAAAATTGTGGATCCTGCTGAAATGTCATATTCTTGGCAGCTTATGTCTCTACAAGAATACTGCAGTCCAGTAAGTTTAATTTTACAGGGATATCTGTGCATATCTATGTTATGCGCATGCATTTTATTTAGTAAATACAGGTATAGGTAAGGGTATATAGAATTTCTGAGTCTAAATTATGTAGATGCTAAACCATGTAAGTATCAAAGAAGCAGTTGCTTAAGAGGAAAGAGTATATGACAAACGTGTTGGTTTCAAAAACTACAGTAGGATGGTTGCATAGGTTATGATTCAAAATAACTACTGTATCCCAAGGGTTTATGGAAGTTGGTAAAACATATAAACTTGTTGAGTTTCTTGGACAGCTTACTTTAAAAAAAAAGTTTCAAGGAAAAAGCAAGTTTTTTTAAAATACTGGTGAAGATTTTCTGTATTTACCATGTAAAAGGTACAACTCAGTCTGTTTTTTTTGCATTTGAAACAGGGCTTCTACACATCTTAACAATTGGGAGTCAGGTTCTCGGACTTGTGATGTAGCTGCATGAAATCAGCGGTGCAGGCTGCTGAGAGGGGGAGGCAATTGAGTAGTGTTCAAAGTGGAATTTTAATTATACGCATAGCATTTTAGTCTTTGGTTTATTAATGACCGTGATTATGAATGTTAAGCTCTCCCTCTTTTTTCCTTTCCTTTTTTTTTTTTTTTTTTTGCTCCCTTGTTTTGTTTCATTTGCTTGGTTATTAGAATCAGGGGCAAGTTCAAACTGTTATGGCTGCAGAGTCATAACAAAAGTCAAAGCGCTGAGTGAACAAGCGAGATTTTATGGAAGTGCTAAGACCCCATCTCCACATCTCTGCGGAGAACGACCACGGAGTTCAGCGAGACTTGTGCCTAGAAGAGGGCTGTACATGATTGTTGTCCTAATATTTCGTTAAAGGCACTGTTCGATTTAATGGGGCTTTTTGAGCGAGGGAACGCGATTCTGCTGGCCTGGGCCGCAAGGGCAGCTTGCAGGAGATCGACCGTGGCCAGATCTCGCGCACAACCTTCGCGCAGGAATCTATTGCTGCGCCAGACAAAGCGCACTGGGGTGGAGAGAGCGCCGCGTCCAGTGCTTGCAGAGCGATTGTGGAAAACGCGGCGACGACCCTGGTTAAAACAAGGGCTACTTAGTTTAATGGGAGCCGCCGCAGGCAAGATGCGTGTAAGGAACGATCGGCGGGGAAGAAGCGGAGACCTCCGACATGAGCTGGTGCCAGCCAATAGGGGTATTTCGCAGAGACCCAATGAACTGGCAACGCTGCGACTCACTCGACGCTTGCAGGACCAAATCGGGCACTCGGTTCAGAAGCTCCGAGTGGCGCGACTTGGCCTTTTCTTAGAGCTGCAGATTTCAGCTATTTCGCCCCCCCCCCCCGCTTTTACACTGAAGATGAATTATCCCCATGCTATGTTTACTGAGGGCCGCAAAAATCCAGACGACCACTAGCTGGCAACAAGGAGATAAAGAAAAAGTAGGGCCACCAGATTCGGTAACCCTACCTTTTCTGCGGCTGATCAACTGACGTTGAATAATTCGTGGGTATCCCTTTAAACGAGCCTCTACGCGGCCCTTCCCCTCTTCCTCCCCCCTCCCTGCCAGGGTTGGGCAACTCGCGAAGATCGACAGCGAAGACGACGCAGGGGCCTGCGTAACGGGCCCCGCCTTGGCCAGCGCCTTTAAGAGAGGAGTGGCACGTGATCAGGCCCCTCCTCGCGCTCCCTCTTCGTTCACACCTGCTTGTAGGAAGGGGAGGGTGTGAGCCACGGAGCACAATATTCAGGGGAAAAAAGAAGGGAAGTAGAAATAAACTATCGCGTGGTTTCTACTCAGTCACGCGCATGCGAGTGGAGGGCAGACCGCTGCAGGGATTTCCTCATCCAAAATGGCTGCTGCGATGGATGTTGACACTCCGAGTGGGACCAACAGTGGTGCCGGTAAAAAGCGCTTTGAAGTAAAGAAGGTGAGAAAAGGGGAGGTGGTTTGACCTGTAATGGTAGCGAAGCCGACCGGACTGGAGAGGGTGTCGATTCTTCTTGGGGGCTTCTTTATTAAGTTCGAATGGGCAGATGCTTAGAGTAGGTAGCATCATCCTGGGCCAGGTTTAAGAAGGGGCTGTCACGCGTGGGAGTGAGCCGCCAAATGCTTGGGTGTTGTGTGTCTCCGTGCGAAAAGCGATAGGAAGAAGAGAGAGATGATAGGAAGGGTGGCGGAGAAGTTTACCGGTAGACTTCTGTAGTCACAAGGCTTTTTAAAGACGGCATTTCGATTACCAGCTCTCATAGCCCTTTGATTTGGGGTGCTTGCGGTCGAACAGTAAGGTCGGTGACCAGGAAAATATTGGATACATCAGGAAATTGGCCCTTCTGGCTCCGTTCTAGCTCCATACCAGTCGATCTTCCTAATCTCCATGTGGCAAAGTTAGTAAATATGAGGTTATTAATTTCCAACCAGTATGCATCCTTATGAAATAGTCCCGCAATTAAGTTCGTTAGATATGAAAGTGTTATGTGTGTATGAGAATGTACTGGTGATTTTAAAAGATACTTATAGCTGTCAGTGTGGTTAGCTAATAGGAGTGAAGTCCAAGAAAGACAAAGGTGTATATAGGCCCATCTCCAGGGATCAATAATTCTTCTGAAAAGTAAAGTAAAGGAAAATGAAATGCTTAGAAATAAGTCATTGCTAACAAAGACTGAAAGCAACTTCAGCAAAATATTTGCTTGAAATAACATAGGCATTTTCTGAATTGGTACATAGTTTTTGAGTTACAAAACAACCCATTTTCCATCTCTGATTGGAGGGCTCATTGCAGAAAAAAATCAAGTTATTTTCATCTCTGCTAAAATAATGGATGCAACTGTATATCTGCATTAAATTAGAACATATTATTGTAGTCTTTTAGCATATGCATTATGAGTCAGGTTCAGATAAAGGTACAGGCTCAGCATTGGTGATTCACTGACTATTGAGAATGGTTGCTTGTTTTCCTGATATTTCTTAGATGGGGTTCACACACACACACACACACTTTATTTGATTTTGGATTAGCATGGTGTATTAATGTGGTAATTTGAAAATGGTGGTTTAAAACTTTAGCATGTTATGTAAATATTATCAATTATAATCTATTCAGTAATCCATAGTTAAATCAACTATGGCTTAATATGAAATATGAACAAGGCCTTTGATTTACTTTTGTACAATGAGAACAATAGAATATCTCTGTGCAATAATACTAGTGGTTGGGGGAAATCACTGGGACTGAATAAAAAATGTTTATGAAATAATTAGACATGACTGACTTTGAGTATCGTATCACTGTTCAGTAAAACATATTCAGTAAAATAACTGAATTAGGTCAGGGATGACTGGGAGGGAATAGCCAAAGTTGATTCTTCTGTAGACACTGGTATGCACTTAAATGTCTCTTCTTTTTATAGTGGAATGCAGTTGCACTCTGGGCTTGGGACATCGTTGTTGACAACTGTGCAATTTGCAGAAACCATATTATGGATCTCTGTGAGTACTTGTAGAGAGAAAGTGTGTGTTTGTGTTACAGGTGCTATAATTACAGATGTGCAAAGACTAATAGAAAAGTTGAGTGACATGATGAAAAAATAACTTCAGATGGAAAGTAGGACAGTAGTTGCCCCCTGCCATTTGTACCAGATTCCTCTGTCCCACTCCCAGTGTTGGAGTTGTAGATTCATAGACTTGGGTATGGGTTGCAAACTTCTGAATTCTCACTGAGTTGCAGTTCCTTTGTAGGGCTGGAGATTAGGAATGTCGTAACTGTAGACTGATTTCTGGTTTTTAAAGTGAAAGCCTTTGAGATTAGCTATAAATTAATTTGAGGAAAATTCTGGATGCTAGAATTTATCATCCTTTTGAAGCCTTGCTGTCATTATGGAACGGTGAGGCAAAGCAAGCCATTACTCTTGAATGTCCTTTCTGACACTATAAACATTTTTGTAGTTTTGTGCTTAGTTCCAAGGGGTGAAACAGTTTGGATAACACTTGGAGTACATCTGGCGTGGAACTTGTCATGAGGACAATCAGTCATATGCTAGAGCATGCAGTTAGTGAAAGCAGCAAAGAAAATTACTTTGCTGAATCTGTTCCATCAAGTAGCTATTTAGAGGAGCTTTGTAGAGTGATACAAAGCCTTCTGTTAATATACTGGAAATACTGGAGATCTGCTATAATGAATTTCCTAAGTTCTTTCAAGATAGTGATTTGATGCAGATTCTATTAAGCTGTCCCTTGCTGTATCTTTTCTGTTTCTGTGTGATCAATGTCTGCCTATCCTGCTTGAGGATATTGACAAGACTCTTGAAGAAATGTGACCAAATATGTGCCTTTTCAATTCCTGCCCATATTATGGCATAATTCACCTAGCTGAAAGGAATGGCTGGATGCATTGAGGATTTGCTAATGTGTCATCAGTCCAGAAGTTATCTATTTTGAATGGGATTGTATGTCCACTGCAGGAATACATACATTATCTGGAAATGCTTGTAGATTCACTAAAGGAGCATATCATCTTGGGAGCCAAGACCACTCTTTGGGCTGATACAGCATCTAAGTTTTCCTTAGGGACAGCCCTGGTGCACTAGTCTGTGCTAATCTCAGGTTTGGATTACTGTTACATACTCTGTACATCTTCCCTAGAGAGTAGTCCAGAAACCAAAGTTAGTGCAAAATACCATTAATATATTACAACTAAACTAAATGCATTAAGCTGCCTGCCAGTCAGCTGCTGAGCCATTTTTAAAATAGTGGTGTTAAGTATTAAGGCCCTAAACAGCATAGGGCCAGGTTATCGAAAAACTGTCTATTTCTATATAGCCTATCCTTTTTTCACTTAGGAGCAGATATCCTGCTGGCCAGGGTTACGGATCACAACTCACCAGTGATTCATATAAAGATGTAAATCTTCCAGAACTTTTGAAATAAGAGATAAAGATCTCCTAGAGAAATAAGAAAAACCAGAAATTTGGAGGGAAATGGAAGGATAGACAATATTTAATAGCTTTACAGATATGAAGCCTATATGTACATAACTTGGTTTGCTTATGAAACTATGCGTAGAAGATGAAAAAGTACAGTTTATTCAGACAGTAATTATAAATGCATTGATTAAATTTACTTAAAATCTTTTAATTTCTGTCAAACTGAAGTATAAGCTTCTGAAATCTAAAAAATGTAGCATCTCTTCATTTTCATTTTTTTGCCCTCCTGCTTCTAATATTGAAAACAGACGAAACCATCTACAGTATAGTAAAATAAAGGAAATTATGTATTTTGGATTATATCCTCCATTGTATCAAACAGATAAAACATATTCAGGAAGAAATGAGAAAGGGGAGAAACATGACCCTGAGTATACATATTGCCACATGAAATTATGTTTAATCAATCTCATTTTAACATGAAGTACTACTACTAACAATTTCTATTTCACCTGATCCCTTATTTTCATCATGTTCATGAAATTCTGAAAAACGAAGGCTAATTTCTCTAACTTTCCATTTCTTACTTCATTTTCTGATTTTGCGTATATCCAAAGATAGGACTTTTTTTTCATACCATACCAACATATATCATTTAAAAGAACAATACTTTGTAATTCCTTTTTTAGGGTTTCAACTTGAAAAAGATACAAGGGAGAAGAGAATTTTTCCAAATGTTTTCATTTTCCCCCCATACTTTTGCATATTTAAGTGTAGAAATGCCATTCTCTGTAATGGCCATCTTTTTCCAGACTTTCTGATCATGATTGCCAAAGGTGTGTGATGCAGTTTCCTGCTGTTTTGAGATAGCAAATACATGAAAAGTATCTTGTAAACCCTAAACGCTCCAGGTTCCCCAATAAATCCCCACAGGTAGAGCATAGCTACCTGTATTTTGCATCATTGCACTGTCCAGTGTGCTTTCCAAAGTCAGGAAGTACAGCCTCCAGTTATATAAAAATTGCCTAACTTGCTTTGAAATCTTCACCTGGTTGTATTTACTTGCTCTGTATTTTACAGTGCTTTCATCAAATCCTTCCCATCACTTGGGTGAACAACAACTCTTCTAGCATGGCTGCTAGATGTGTACTGTAGGAATTGGATTCATAAATACCAATTTAGCTTAGTTGCCATTGTTTCTAATACACAGAGAAATGGAGGTCTCTCAGTTCAGTACCTCAATTCCAGTTATAACTCTATTAAACTCCAGACACATTATTAGAGTGCTAACATCATCTGTACAACTATCTAACTGCAGAAAAAAAAAACAGAGAAAGCTCAAAAAGGTTTGTAAAACATGCTATGGGAAACAATGGGAGCAATTACTATCATTTATTGTCAATTCTCTGGCTCCTTGTTTCTGCAGCTTGGCCTTGCAGTGGCTGCTACTTCTGTTCATTACAAATCTGAGCAACTCTACTTGAAAAAGTAAACACACTTCTTCACCTCATGTTCCTTCATTTTCCCTTTGCAAAGTCAATGACAAGCTCTGCTGTCTCATAAGTTATTTGTAACACAGAAGAGTACATGCAGAGTAGAACTTAACTCTTGCACTGTAGATATGATCCCTCGCATTTTCTATGATCTTTCATTCAGGAGTGCATGGAAAACTATGGTAGTAGGAATTCTTTGTTCTATTTCAGAATATATACTAAGAGGCATGGGCAACATTGCTAATTTGTGATTATTGCACTTTTTTTACAAGAAGCTTTTATTAAGATACTGCAAATCAGTTGGTAACTATTTGTGAAAAACGAGCTGTATTTTAAAAAGTGGGGTTGGCATTAAATTCCAGTATTGATTCAAGGTTTATAATGGCAAACACAATTACACACAATTTCTCATGTTAAAGAAATATTCTGAGATATCTATTTAGGTTCAAGTAGTTAATTATAATGCATCATCCAGTTTTATGTCTAATTTTTACACAGAATGCAAATTTTAATAATTCAGAATACATTTTAAACATCAAACATACTACTGAATAAAAGGTGGATAGTAGATTTACTATACAGAATAAATACTGGGATGAGATGAGTGTTGCTAAGAAAATCTGGCACTTCTAAAATTGCATAAATTAATTGAATTATTAAAGTACTAGCATCCTTTATAGGTTATTGCATCACTTTTCTGTGACTGAGCAGTTTATCATACTTGTCCTAAGTTTAAAAGTATTGTCATGCCAGATTGGATCTAAAGATCCTGTAATGGCTTCCTAATATAACTTCATTGTTCTACTGAATGGAAACATATAAGTGTTTCAATAAACTTAAACCAAACACATTTAGAACATTATATTATCACTGTTGGTGATGAAGGGCAGAGTTATGTAACACATTTGAAAGAGATCACTCTATCTATTCACCTACCTACCTACCTACTTATTTAAGCTTTTCTTAAAATGGTTGAACCAAATTAGAAATACACATAACAAAAAATTAAATAGCCACAGTTTAAAGGGGTTTTTTTTATTCCCTTGTGGTGATATTGAAGAGGAGAAACAAGTATGCTGCAGTTCATTGGCTACTAAGGCAGCCAATCTTAAGAGCTGGATTATTTAAAATTCTTCATCATGGTATGAATTCTCTTTTTGTCCATGGTAATATTAATATATAGTACCATATGTGTGATATTAGTATATTACTTGTTTGGATTATATCCATGATTAAGAATTTTAAAGTTGATCTAAACCACATTTAGCATTATATATGCAGCTCTTTCTAAAACAAACCAAAAAAGGTGCAATATAATAATCTGCTTTGAAGGAATGCTAAATAATGTATAGGACATAACAACTGAATAACTGGATGTTATAAGTAGCAACAAGAAAAGTTTAACACAGTTGTGTTAACACAGTTGTGTTAATTGTTGCTAGAATTTATTATAAATAGTTTGTACAAGGAACTAAAGTTCTGCACAAGAATACATTTAACATATCTAGAAATTACTGGAATGAATAATAAGGTTGGATGCAAATCATGTTCATAGATTATGTTTTTGTATTTATAGATGGGTCTAAACAGCTTTCATGCGCATATTAAGATAAAACAATAATAAAACAAATAACACAAAACATCACCGCCCCAGAAACAAATTAACAGCATCTGAATCCATAACAGGATGATTCTCTCATCTCCAGTCTACTCCCAAGTCTTCCTGGAATACACGGGTTCTAATGGCTTTCCACAAACCCAAAAGGACAGGAACCAATCTAATCTTGGGACAGAAGCTGTTCCAGAGAAGGAGGGCTGTGACTGAGGTTTGTCCCCATGGTCCATGAAGATGACATTTATTAGAAGGAACTCAAAGCTTACATGGAGAAAGTCTATGATTCTATTATTCCAGAACAAGTATTGCTAGGATATTTTTTGTGCTTCCAAATTTATTCATACAGATATACAATGAAAATCATATCTATCTATGTATGTTTGCTTCAAATCTGTCATTTGGTATTAAAATGGTCATCCATGTTACATATTTTCCACTGAATAACAAATAAGATTAAACCACTCTGTAACCTTATTCCAAGTGTAAAATAATGTATATGTTCATGGTAGAAGGAAAGGGGTGTAGAGAAAGATGATGAATCCTACCTTTTTCTCTGCTGGTATGATTCTGAGCACTTCCTCT
This sequence comes from Python bivittatus, assembly GCF_059951505.1. Taxonomy (NCBI): domain Eukaryota; kingdom Metazoa; phylum Chordata; class Lepidosauria; order Squamata; family Pythonidae; genus Python; species Python bivittatus. The sequence continues at coordinate 35,570,323 of NW_028277058.1, read as the reverse complement.
GAAAATGGGGACCTCGGATTAAAAAGGTTCTTCATTCTTAGGTTAGAAGAATCCCAGGTGCATTATATTTATGTATCTAAAATCTGATTTTATGGTTTATAGGAAATAGCAAGTTGAAGGTTATACACACACACACACACACACACACATGCAACCCCAGGTATGTCACATTACAGCCATCTAACTTCAATATTATCTACTGTATCATTGTTCTGAAATACCTGCATGCAACCGGGCAGTAGAAATGGTACGAATAACATGGTTCGATGGTTTCTAGAATATAACTGGACTCTAGAATTTGGTTGGGAAATTCTCAGCTCCATAAATTATTGCTACAGGATGCTACAAGTTTGTATTGCTTCCTCCAGTTCATTTAATATTTACAATAATTGCTGGGAAAGATCATCTAGGCATTTGGAGTGAAGTTCCATCTGACGGAACCCAGCTCTCTGTCTCTCTTTCAGCTTGACTAATGCCCACAATCAATGGTTGCTTGCTAAAGGCTAGGAAATTGAAGCTAAAGAACTAAAATGAAATCCACGGTGGTTTATGACACAATTTATCATAAATATTGTATCTTGTTTTTAATTGCATTTTATTGTCCTTAAGAATCAGAATCATAGATTCAGAATTCAGAAGACCCTTATGCAATCCTTACTTTTCTGCCAGCAGTGATTCCATTCTTTATAAAGCACATGCTATCTACAGGCCAAAAATAAACTGATAGTCCCAATAAGCCTTGAGCATTTCTTAACTTTGAGATTGGGAATAAATAATCATTCAGAAGTCAAATTAATAATAAATTCCCTTTTCTAGTTGCAGGAAAAAATTATCTTTGAGTTTGAATCACCATTCTCTTGTTCCACTTGATATAAATATTAAAATAGCCAATGTAATGCAGTGATTAAGGCATTGGACACTGACCTGAGAAAGCCAAATCCCTCTCAACTTCAGAACTCCCTGTGTTATACTTGGCTAACCAATCACTTTCTAACAGTTTAATGCTACAGCAAATGTTTGTGATGGGGATAGAAATTAGAGAAGCCCCATGGATTCTGGGGTGAGATCTGAGAGAGAAAGCAGGGTAATAAATGCATAAATAAAGAAAACTAAGAGAAGGGTCAAGTCAGGTTCAAATTTTTGGAAACAGAACTGCTTTATAAAGAATGGAATCACTGCTAGTTTTCCATAGACGTTGTCAATCATTGAAGTAAATGTTGAAGGTCAAAAGATGCAACATACAGGCTTTGTACTAGTGTGGTGACATGCTTCTAAATAAGATGATTCAAAACACTGATAATTTTTCCTTTTTTTCCCTTACAAAAGTAAACCCCCGTTGGGACAGGTTCTGATTCTCTCTAACATTTTGTTCTATCAAAATAGCCTGTCACAATATTAATATGAATTGGTCTGCAAAAACTTTTAGGATTGCTATAGTCATTTTTTCTAAAATAGTGGAACCAACTGTTTTAGATTTCTACAGAGCATTAAATCTGGCTTAAATACTTAAATACTTAGAGTAAATAAAATGGCCCAGTTTAGACTGCTTAAAGTTAGGCATATACAAACAAGGTGATTGCATATCCTCCTGGGTTAAGTTTTCTTTTGAAAAAGAGATCATATACTCTTTTTTATAGTAGATTTAGTGACATTTTGAAAGTTGCTTCAACTTCAGAATGTGTGTACTTTTATGCCTCTTGATTAGTGCCTAAACACCTGTTGGCTGCAAAAGCAAAACTGTATCTTCATGTTCAGTATACCTCTAGGTACTGGTTGCTGGTGATATATAGGGATGGTTATTGTTATGATGATGTTATTTTTGTGAATTCTATAATATCTAGTAGTGGGTACCCATTGTAGAATGTAACTGGAATTATTTAAACAATATCTTGCCAACCTCATAATTTCTATGTTCTTACAGAACTGAGAAAAATCTCTGCAAAGTAATGTAAAATTGTACAAAATCCTATTCTGAAATTTTTGCTGCTATGCTGACCTAAATGACTCTCCATGGTTATTGAGATCTTCAGAGGAGGTTCAGCATATTAGTTTTTTTAAAGGTCTTTAAGCCATCTTTTTGAGCAGGCTTTTAAACTGTATAATTTATTTCTTTTTATTTGTTTTACTTGCTATTTTATCTGTTTTTAATGTCTTATATTAAATGTATTGTAAATAAGAGATTTCGGTAGCAAGCTCTATACCACAGTAAATAAATAAATATAATTCATTTAAGTTAGTTTAGCTAAATATAGATAGCATGATTACTCTAGTATTTTAACTGATTTTCCCCTTCTGTCACACTGCAAATTATAATTGGCTGATGGTTTTTGAAGGGTTTTTTTAGGTCTGTACCCAAGGCTTTGGAGAGCCATCATTACACATTCTTGAAGTATATTCTAAGTAGAAGGCATCTTTATTATGCCCAGCTTTTTGGGGCTTCAGGACCCATTCCAAAGCCTTACACAGCCATGGATGGAAGGAACTTGTCCATGTCACTATGATTAATAGTGTAAGAACCAGTGTTGCTTGCTATGCTTGGTCTGCTGGCTTCTATAGCTTTTTATGATGTAATGAAAATCTAAATCAATAGAGAAATTGTCTATTATGTCATATTGAACCTTCTTTGTTACCCATACAATATAGCTGTCTCCTTTCTCCAGTCCCACATTTAGCAGAGAACATACTTGTTGTCACAGGTTCTTGTTCAAATGAGTAGTTATGAATCTTAACATTAATCTTGCTCTTGTTCTCACAGGTATAGAATGTCAAGCTAACCAAGCATCAGCTACCTCTGAAGAATGCACTGTTGCATGGGGTGTTTGTAATGTAAGGAATCTACTTTTCTGCCATTTGAAGACATTCATTTATTATTCCAGCAGTAAATGAAAAAATAAGCTAGAAGCCTCCATTAAGAAGCAAAATATTTGGAACCAGCCTCCAAATTTTGGGGAGTGCAGCAAGCCAAATAGCATTCTCCTTCCTGACATAATTGAAACCTGCTCGTTTACTCTATTGTATTCACTTGAAACTATTCTCGATCAGGCTTTGCCTTGCAATTCTTGATGATCATTTTTACGCAGAATATGCTGCTGATCTCATCATCTTCTGAAGTAATTCTGCAAAGTAAACATAAAAATAAAACAGTTTACAGCATACTGTTTTCATAACTTTTTCTCTTTTTTATTTTTTAGCATGCTTTCCATTTTCATTGCATTTCCCGCTGGCTTAAGACTCGGCAGGTATGCCCATTAGATAATCGAGAGTGGGAGTTCCAGAAGTAAGTATCATATGCTTGCCTAAATAAGGGAAATATAGTTAACCATAGCATATGTCTTAATTTCAGCTAGGTGTCTTGATTATAGTTACAGCATACATTAACTTCAGTTTTGGCATGCACTCCCATCTGCTTTAAAGGGAAGTAGATGAGCATGTTATGAATTAACCCTTTAGGGAGCAGAGAAAAGTATCATTGATAAAAAGTATGGCATACACTTGTATATATGTAGACAAAGATACACATATATTTCATTATGTAAGTAGAATGGTTGAGTACTCAAGACTAAGCATCTTTGAAAAGAAAGTTAGTTAATCTATTTAATGTCTTTTAAGATACTAATAACAGTATAAAGTATATTTGTAAACCAGCTTAGTTAGATAGATAACAATTTGCAACTGAAGACCAAAGCACATTTACAGCTACATTAGCAACAGTTTATGACCAAATGACTGTTAAGTTACAAAATTTTGTAAGAATGTAAAGTTCTTTGGTTACAGTAAGCAGCACATAAAATCTCTATAATATTAATGGAGAGATTTCTGTTGACTTTAATTACTGTATATGAATTAATAAGATTGCAGCATCTCTGTATCTTAAACAAAAATGGCAATTGAATTTCAGAGCAAAGAGATAATATTGCTTAAGATTCACAGAAGTTTGCTATACATTCTATGTCATGTAATGTAGAAGTGTGCAAAGCATTTCAGGACAAGTGTGCCCATCAGTTAAATATGGTATAAGCATTATCCAATGCTTCATTCCTTTTTAAATGGCAAAACTGCCAGCTTGTGCAAACCAGCAGTTAACAAACACTGTATGGATATAGGAGTTATTCAGTATGATTTCCCAATTTGCAGGTGCTATCCAATAAATCAGGCAATAAAACCTATTTTCCTCTGGATGTTTTCAACCATCTCATATCTGTCCATTTAAGCATGACAAACAGGAAACATTTGTGACTTTGGCATTCAAAACATCTGGAAGATTTCAGATTGTCTACAAGTCAGGACTCCTTCAAATTAAGATCAACTTCTGGTGGCTTCATGGAAATGTTCATGTAGTTTTCTTGCCAACCAGAAGTGACTTTCTTCCAGGATGTTTTTAACTTCAGTTTAACCAACCGTCCTGCTGTTTCCTATTGGTCTCCCATCCAGGTGCTAACCAGATTATGTACATGGCACAGGCCAGGTTATTTTCAGGACCACCTCTCCCTGAGAGTATCTGCCCACCCTACTAGGTTAGATAGGGTGGGCATACTCCAGGTTGCCTTCACTTAAATCTTGTCATCTGATGGGATATCAGAGGCATGTCTTCTAGGTGGCTGCCTAAGTGCTTTGGGATAGCCTCCCACATGAGATCTGAGGGATCCCTACCCTTTTAGCCTTTTGGAAGGCCATAAAGAACTGGCTCTTCCCTCAAGCATTGGGCTAGGATGGGAGTTTTTCTGGGAAGCTGTTTGGTGTATTTTTATATTTATATTTGTTTTTATGGATTGTTTTGAGCCGCCTAGAATCATTACATGACATAGTTGGCCGTATAAGTCCTGTAAATAAATAAATGTATCCTTGCCATAGATTATGAAGCTAAATAACTTATTTATAGCTTAGAAAAATGATGCTATTCTGACATAATTGCTGCGTAGTCCTAAAAGGATTTTTTTTTTTTTTAGGTATGGACATTAGCAGGAGATCCAAGATCACCAAGTTTATTCTGTCTTAACTTAAGCTTTCCACAATGCAAGTGGGCTGATGCTGTTATGTGCATATCCCAGTTTTGTTTCTTCTTTAACGCAGTCATTGTGAATAGTAATAAATCTTTTTGGCCTCCTGTTTGAGTTGCTTCTTGAATTTTCATAGCTTAATTATTTTAAAATGGATATCAGTTCCTTGCAATTATATGTTCTGAATAACTGTTTACACATAATCCGTAATTGTGCATATACAGTCAGGTCCAGAAATATTGGGACATCGACACAATTCTAACATCTTTGGCTCTATACACCACCACAATGGATTTGGAATGAAACAAACACAATGTGCATTAACTGCAGACTGTCAGCTTTAATTTGAGGGTATGTACATCCAACTCAGGTGAACGGTGTAGGAATTACAACAGTTTGCATATGTGCCTCCCACTTGTTAAGGGACCAAAAGTAATGGGACAGAATAATAATCATACATCAAACTCTCCCTTTTTAATACTTGGTTGCAAATCCGTTGCAGTCAATCACAGCCTGAAGTCTGGAATGCATAGACATCACCAGATGCTGGGTTTCATCCCTGGTGATGTTCTGCCAGGCCTCTACTGCAACTGTCTTCAGTTCCTGCTTGTTCTTGGGGCATTTTCTCTTCAGTTTTGTCTTCAGCAAGTGAAATGCATGCTCAATGGGATTCAGGTCAGGTGACTGACTTGGCCATTGCATAACATTCCACTTCTGTCCCGTCAAAAACTCTTTGGTTGCTTTTGCAGTATGCTTTGGGTCATTGTCCATCTGTACTGTGAAGCGCTATCCAATGAGTTCTGCAGCATTTGGCTGAATGTGAGCAGATAATATTGCCCGAAACACTGCAGAATTCATCCTGCTGCTTTTGTCAGCAGTCACATCATCAATAAATACAAGAGAACCAGTTCCATTGGCAGCCATACATGCCCACGCCATGACACTACCACCACCATGCTTCACTGATGAGGTGATATGCTTAGGATCATGAGCAGTTCCTTTCCTTCTCCATACTCTTCCCATCACTCTGGTACAAGTTGATCTTGGTCTCATCTGTCCATAGGATGTTGTTCCAGAACTGTGAAGGCTTTTTTAGATGTCGTTTGGCGAACTCTAATCTGGCCTTCCTGTTTTTGAGGCTCACCAATGGTTTACATCTTGTGGTGAATCCTCTGTATTCACTCAGGTGAAGTCTTCTTTTGATTGTTGACTTTGACACACATACACCTACCTCCTGGAGAGTGTTCTTGATCTGGCCAACTGTTGTGAAGGGTGTTTTCTTCACCAGGGAACAAATTCTTCGGTCATCCACCACAGTTGTTTTCCGTTGTCTCCTGGGTCTTTGAATCTGATTTCATGTTTTGTCTGTGGATGCCAGTCCTTCATCCTTGGAGATGTATCCAGATTCATAACAGTAATGATATTCAACTTCTGGCAAAAAGTTATCAAACTGATTAGAAATGTATATTTTTCACAGCTTCTCTATACCTTTACATATGCATATATTTAGACTATAGCACTTTAGGAATTTCTAAACTCTTGCAAAAACTTATCCTGAGCATGCAATAATAGTGGAGAGAGTGCCTATGATCACTAGTATCTTTTCAACCCCTATGAACATTATTTTTATACAGGATATTTTAAACAAATGTATTTCCAGTTCACCGTTTCTTGCATCAGTGGAGCTTCTTTCCAAATTGCAGCACCAAGAGCAGATGTCATTAGCTGCCTGTTCCATTAAATAATTATACAGAAAAGTGGATATTTTCATCTTTTCTTTTCTTTTCTTTTTTTTTTTTGGTCTATTACCTTTGTGGACTCTCCACATATGGCTAAACAAGAGTAAATAGTACAGTAGTGTGTAATATCTCACAGAGAGTGGTGAATATAAAATATTTTAACTACTCTGTTCCACAAGATTGCCCAGAAGTTATGAGGCAGGGTGGAATATTTGCAGGGCAGAAGTTTTAATGACGTTATTACTACTTGTCCTATATATGCGAAGAGTAAGAGGTGCAGCCAAAAGCTTCTAAACACACTGTTGGTTTTTTAAGGCATCCTTTATATGAATTCGTATAATTGAGTCTCATATGGTTATGGAGTCCTTAATAAAAGTAGCTTCATTCTACACTTAGAATTTTTTTGATGAATCAAAAAGGGACAAAAGCCAGTCTTCCTTATACTTTCAGTTCTTCCAGTATCAGTCCCGTGCACAACTTCCTTTTCTCAGAGTCTTGGTCTTCGGATAGGCTGTTTATTGTTTTATTGGTTGCTCCTGTAATGCCAAGTAACCTATGAATGATCCAGTAAGTAGTGATTTAGATTGCCCCAATCTTTCTTGTTATTTATTTATCTGAAATCCAGATCAAATACCAGTTTTGTCATAATATAAAATAATGCTAAGCATAAATGAACAGAAAATTATGCAGCATAATTTTTTTCTAGGGAAAGTACATATAGTTTAGACAATAAAGGGCCCAGATGGTTATCTCTAAAAGGAGACATTTATAGTTGAAAATGCCCTCTTATTAATACTCATGCAAATGAACTTGGCACCTAAAAAGATTTGAAGTTTGAGGGAATATCTATGGGAAAAGAAAACCTGTGAGATAACCCGATCCCAAGGTTTTAAATACAGATAGAAGCACTTTAAATTGAGTCTGCAAACAGATTGGAATCCTATAAAATTAGTGAAGTACAACAATATTCAAGCTTTGTTTTTAACAAGCTGCAACTTCTGAACTATTATTAAAGATAATCCGGCATAAAACTCCTTGTAATAGTTTAAATGGAAGGTTATTAGATTCACAAATGTTATGTGAAACTCTAATTATGTTAGATTCAAAAACATGCTCAGCCCATATTCACACAACATGCCGTCCCATAGTTAACCACATTGGCTAGGTTCATAAAAGACAGTTACAAACTATCCAACCACATTTTAAGATAGAGTGGTGATTGAATGATTGATTGATTATGTGCCATCAAGACATTTTTGATTCCTAGCGGCCACGTAGATTTTCTCCATGACAATTTATCCCTAACCTGGTCTTTCAGGTCTTCCAACTGCAAGTGGTGTGTGAATCCAGCTTTAAACTGTAAACTTAATCTTTCAGAGGAGTGCATACATAACCAGAACAGGATGAAGATTATTCATCCAAGAGGAAGAACAACCTTCAACATGTTCTCCATCTTGTCTGAACTGAGTCTCAAGTGTGTTTATATTTATCTAATCCATTAGCATATCCACACCATATTTCTACTGTACTTTGGCTCACAGAAAGAAATGTGTATTATTTGCATACAGATTATAACTCCCCAAATCCCCGGGTGCCTGTCTTACAATTAAACAGCATGGGGGAGGGGGATCCTTAACATTCTGGAATCATGCACAAGATAGACAGTCTCCCATAGAAGAGAATATATGCAGCTCAGGATTGAACTGTGGAGTCCTTAGTGCTTTCTGAGCTTGGTTGTTTACTTGCAGACATTTCATTACCCAACTAGGTAATATCATCAGTGCTAGTGAGCATGGGGTTTGCTCCCTGTTTATATACAGTAGCTTGCTCTGCCATTGTTGGTGGGGGTGTGGTTTTCTCCTAGGTGGTTCCTTGATTAGGGTATTGTTTATTGCTAGATTGTCTGGTGTTAATCCCTGCTTATCTGGGTGTTGGCTGCTGGAGGGGGATGTGTTCTGAGCTTTTTGTTTCCTTCTTAGCTTTTTGTTCTCTTCTGAATGGTGTATAAATATGGTTTATTTCTATGTGCCTATTGATGGCTGATTTGTCTGAATGGCAAGCTTCCAGGAATTCCCTAGTGTTTCTGGATTTGGCTTGATCTAGGATGCTCACAGTTTCCCAGTTGAAACTGTAGTTGAGTCTGTCCATGTGTTGTGAGATTAAATTTTCATCATGTCTTCTGACTGCTAGTTTGGTGTTCATGGATGCGCTGTGCTAGTCTTTTGCCTGTTACATAGTGCCTGTCACAGTCCTTGCACCATATGTTGTAGATGACTCCTGTTTTTTCTTCTTGAACTACTGGGTCTTTTGGTTTACTTAAGATGTTTTGGAGGGCTTTAGTTGCTTTGTGTGCTACAGTGTTGCCGTGTGGTTGTAATAGACTGTTGGTTGTTTCTGAGATGTTTTTGATGTATGGTAATGTTATCCTTTTCATAGCTTGTGTTGGTTGTGCTGTAGTGCGTTGGGTGGTCAGGCACTTTTTGATAAAGTTAAACCCCTCTGAGTACTTCCTTTCAGATATGGGACAGAATTCTTGAGGCTTCTTTTAAATTAAGCCACAAGTGGCAGCGATCATTAAGAGGCTGGCTAGACTTGACTCATCAGTTTAAAGTTTTTCTTTCATACAACTGTGTCCCATTACTGAGATTATTTTTCATACAATTAAATGGTCTGCCAAATGCATTCTTTGCCTGCACTATCTAACACTTGCAGCTATATAACAGATGCTGCATATTTGCAGGGCAGGGGAGGGGGGAAATGTCACAAAAGATCCTTTCCTAGGATCTCTACCCTCTTAATCTCTCTACTTGAGTTCTGGGGTGTTTAGGTATAGCAATATCTGGATGATAGAGCTCCACCCAGGCAGTAGTTTTTCTTTAGAGATGAAATCCCTCATCTGGAATTTGGATGGAGCAGAATAGCAGATTTCCCAGTCCCAGGACTCAGCATAAAAAACTGGCTTAGACATTTGTGAAATGTGTGATTATTGCTAGAGCAAACCTAACACTGGAATAACAAAAAATGAGGTGTTTTTATTTTATTAAAAAATAAGCTACATAAGGCATAGATCTGTAGACCAAAAGTAACAATCACACACTTGTAAACAGATAAAGGAGCAAAAATAAGTATAGTAGCTACAACTGAGCAAAGCAGCACTGAAAAAAAATAATCCTGACATACTGGCTTATACTTCTCTGTCACCTTTATTTTATTGGTTACATTTCTCTCAGGGCTTTTGAGGGCCTAAATCTGAGGCCCAATAAGGAAAAATTGTTTCTACAGCTCTTGGGACATGCCAGATACCTTGAATTGCTTCTAGCAATTTAATAAAACAACTGTTAAAAAATTACTATAAAACATATACAATAAAGTGGAGGAAAGAAACAATACCAACCATCTTTTCAATAGTATTTGTTGTATTTTTATTTACTATTGATGATATTACTTCTGTGCCACCTTGGAAGATGGTTATCTTAAAAGATGAAGTAGAAATAATTGTAATAAAAGAATAGAGTTGAGAATTGTTTGCTAAAACCCCCTACCTGTTATGGGTAGAATTAAATGGTTAACTAATTAATCCAACGAAAACATAAATGGACTGTATAATATCACTGTTTCCCATTTTTAATAGCATTTTTTATCCCAAGCTGATTAACAGCTTTGACTGTTGGAGCTGCTAACCTTGGATGGTTGCCTGATTATGGCCATCCTTCCTCAAGAGCTGGGAACCTTCTATTCAGGTAACAATCCCTCAGCAGGTAATGGGGCCTTTCCCTCAATACCTCTCTGTGTGTTCCTGACAACTTCTCCATTCCTTCCCTTCTCTACATTCAAAGGAATGAAGAGATTGCCCTTCATTCAGCCAGTCATCTTTTTGCTTTCAGGTGAAAACCTTGTGTGGTTGTGTTTACACAGTGTACTTTCCCCTGTGCTTTTCTAATGCTAATTTTCGGGGTTTGCATGATACACTGAACCATACAATTCAACGTGCTGCATTAAAATACGGTTCAGCTAGTTCAGTGTGCTACATAAACAGCGTGTTTGCATAACTCACCAAACCAAAAGAAATAAGTACTGTCTCTCCCCACCCCTCATTCCACATAGTATTTAAATCAAATTCTTAGACTAACTGTCATCCGAACTAGAAAATGTCATCATCTTCCATTTACAGAAGCAGAATTTGTAACTTATATCAAACCTTGGTTACAAATTAATTTTCATAAATCCAAAGTAGTAGTTATTCCAGATTCAGCGAATATAGAGAACCTATTTTCTGCACATGTTGGGGAATAAGTTGGTGGGACTCACATATTCCTCAACTGGAATTTTCGAATTGACATGTCATGCACCCACAGCAGATATGTTCAAACAACACATTGAGCCACATTTCAGCCAAACATGTTGCATGAGCAAAGGCAGTACAGTATTGCTTCTATATGGTTAAATGTGTCATGCAAACCCAAACAACTGGGCTAACTGATAAAGCTAAATTTAAGTTAACCACAGGTAAATATGTCATGAGAATTAATTATACAGAGATTCCTTCTCAGAGTTATCATTTAGTCATCTATCTGTCTTAAGTGTTATTTTTTAAGTTGCATTCACACAAGTTGCTATATCACGGTTAACAAACAATAATCTATTTTAGGGTATAGTGTGAATATGGCTATCATGCTAAAGCATAATGTGGTATGATTGTTTTACCTTAGTGTACTTTTTAACATAGCTATTATAAAATATTAAATGTGGTTTTGGTTTTGGCACTTGAATCAGCTTTATAGGTAAAGCTTCATTAGCCAGATTCAGAGTAGGGAGTCATCAGTTAAATACATACAATCCTCAGAAATCATAGGAAGTTTGTTTGATTTTACATTTATGTTAAAGAGCAACAATACTGACATCAGTAGCTGATTTTGTAACATTCCATGATTGTTATTGCTCTAACTCTTGCAACTAATTTGCTCTGTTGCTATGGAGTAAAGTTATTTGTTCAGTCTATCCTTGTCTGCATTGCTGCAGCATTTTATTTCTTGCTGGTTCTTTCTTTACAAAAGTAGATACTTTATTCTGTTTCTACAGGCTTAAAAATTAACTAATGCTGATAAATATACATTGGCTTCCATACACACATACATACACACACACATACATGCATTTAACATTTCATGCTTTTCTATTTATTTTATAAAATTAAATCTCTATAATGGGGCAGAGGAGGAAAACAACTTCACTTAAAATCAAAATTAAATTACAGTGTACATTTTTTAAAAGAAAATAATTCTATATACCATAACATGAATGAAAATTACATTCATACAATGAACATTAAATAAAATATCTTAGAACACTTCTAAGATATTTTATTTACAATTCATAAAATGAACATTAAATAAAATATCTTAGAACACTTCAAATGATGAAATATGGAAACCATGAAGAAAAAGCAGGGTTAACCTTTTTTAAAAAAGGGTTCTGGCAGAAAATTCTAAAGCTTGGGAAATGTCTTCCACCCAGACTAAGGCATGGTTTGCTTACCTATGGTTTATTGAATAAACTAAAATTGGCGGTGTATGTACAACAAGGAATAAACCATGCCTGACATATCAGAAAGCCAAACCAAATAAGTAATATGAAGCAGTGTGTATTATATATATATAAATAAAAGTACATTTGAAACCAATACTACCATAGGTTTCTAATTCCTGTTTCTGCAAACTAGAAAGGTGGCTGCTTGGGTGTATACAACAGAGGAGGTTTCAAGTAAGCTTTGAGCCTTAGTTAACAAGCCCTACAGGACAGAGAATAAGACTTAGGCCCCTGTGTTCTAATTAACCCTTTCCTTTGGCTTTGAGTATTGTGTGAATGTAGCCAAATAGTAGATGCACTAGTGTAACATACTTTATTCAAGTTATGTGTTTTATCATTTGTAGCACAATCTTATGTGCTTATTCTACTGTATTCAGTGGGGTTTACTGCAAGGTAAGTGAATATACTACTGAAACTTCAACTGAATTGGGGAAAAGAAGGTACAAAACTGAAACCACACAGGAGTTTTTCTTTCAAATCAGGATGCTCTCAACTGAACAATCGACTGTCAATCGATAACATATTTCAAAATAGGAAAAACCATACTTTGCAAAATATGCATATAAAAATATTTTGGAGACAAATTTATACTTGGGCCAATGCATATTGGAATATGTAGTGTTCTTTTTTAAATGCTATATCATTTATTTTAGATACATACCCACCAATGGATATTTGAATCTCCTCTCTATATATACTGTATGCAGTGCAAATCTTTTCTCCTCAAAATATTTTATCGTGCTCTGGAACACCAAAATAATACAGCACAAATAACCCAAGAGTTCCTATTAAATATATTCAGTTTTTGGTTTTGTTTCCAGGGATTTTGTTATTTTTGTTGTCACATGGTGAGAAATAAATAAAACATTATAGTCAGCACTCACTTCAGAAAGTAATATGGCTAGATAACAAGAGAAAAAGTTCCCAGCATGAAATAATATATTGATTTGGCAGCTACTAACACAGTGCCTTTCAAACTTGGCAACTAGAGTTGAAGTGCACATATTTTAAAGTTGCCAGATTTGAGAAACACTGTGCTAACATATAATTAACAAGCTTCCCTATGAGAGTTGAAGTGGAGTTGCAAGGTTTAATCTGATTGGCTCAGACAGTCCTCATCAGTGGTCCAACTGGCTAGAAGCATGACAGCCTGTTGCTTGATTGGCCACTGTCAGAAAGTAAATTGCATCATTTCTTTCCTTCTTTCTTCAGGAAAAAAAGGCACTACTAATTGGATGGCAATCATATCTGATCCCCTATTTTAGCCTGTAAAAGCTAAAGGAACACAGGAGTACTTTCTGACCTCACCCCAGCCTTTAATTCTTACTTACTGTAAAAAGAAAGGGTAGTCTGTTTCTTAAAAGGGCACTACCCAATTATTCAATATATACACGCTGAACACCAAGATGTATTTTTCCTGCTTTAAAATAAACAGTCTGCACAAAGATCAATAGAGATTTAAGTTTCATTGAGTGATGAAACAAGTAACACAACATCTGGTAGGATAATGTTTAGAAAATGAAACTACATACAAAATGGATAATGATAAAACTTCAATGTTCCAACTGAAAAAAAATGCTTGCCAATCAGTTCACAGAGCTACTCTGCAAAATTAAAGAATACCATGTTCTCCATTCTAAATAAAACCAGATTATTAAGAAATGCAACTACTGTTTGACTTCTAAAAAGTAAGGAAGGCAACCCTCTCTGGATTTATTTTTTGCCTTAGAAGCCTTAAACCCAGCAGGTTTGGTGGGCTGGCAGTAGTTTGCTCAAGTGAGAGAAAATGCATTTTGTATACACTTATAGAATTTTCCATTATAACTTCACCTGTTCCATGGCTGTGATTTGCTAGTGAACAAGGACTCAGCCTGACTAAACTTTGGCCCCCTGTTCTTCCACATCATGGGGCCCTTGAAATATATTAGACTACAACATTCTCTTCTAAGAGTTGTTGTCCAACACATCTTGAGGGCCCCATTATTGTAAGAAGTATTTGGTGCTGGTGAGAACAGGACTATTGTAAAGCAGCGCAAAGAGCACTTGCTTTAGGAGGCAGTTTTTGGAGGCAGTTTTCCTATCTCTCATGTGTATTCTCTGTGTCCCTCCTTTCTCCTTTTTTTAAAAACAAATCCAAGTTCTGATCAGGATAATTTTGCCATTTGGACTGTACGGTTGTATCATCCCGTATACTGCTATAGTTATGACGCACATCATGAACTTGGGAATAAACACTATATAGCTGGAGGAAAGGACAGTACACTTAAAAAAATACTAATAAAATTGGTATTGCTAAATATGGGATTTTATATTTGAAAAAAAAATGTTGTCCAGGTATTAATACCAGCCATGTTTGACCCTGCTGCATTGTTTGCTGTTTTCTAATTATCTGGCAGCTTTTGGAACCTGGCCCTTAGATTTAGCTCTAGCTACATCATTCGGTATCTTGTCATGTTTATTTTTTGTTTGAAGACTTCCAGTGTCCCCAGGACAGCATTTAGAATCTTTAGCTTATAGACAAATGGGCCAAGGTTCTGCTTATACTAATTAAATCGCTCTTTCTTGTCTGATTTAAGGATGGTTCTGTTATAACCCTGGTGGCCAGCTATTATGTTCATATTTATTCAGTCATAAATCCCACTATGTTCTCTAGGGCTTATTCCTAAGTAAATAAATGTAAGATTGTAGCCTTAGTGATACCCATCAATTATACCATTGACACTTCAGATAACACATTAAGTCATGGCTTGTTCAGCTATGGTTTATTCATAGTTCATAAAGACATGATATACAAACACAGCCAATTGTGGTTTGTTTATAGACCACAGTTGGGAGGGTTTGTGCATGATGTCATAAACTTTAACAGCAGCATTCACATACCATGCTAAACCAAAATCACATAAAGAGGTAAAGGACATAGAATAGCTGGGTCACAGAATTTGCTGCGCTACAGGAAATCTTCCTTGTTAATCAGAAAGTATGTCATCTAAACAAAAATTGGTTTCAAATTCTGGCTTCTTCAAGTCCAACATGGTGGCTGTTCCTGATTTGGGCAGTATGCTAGAGCAATCAAATTTGTTAATGTGCTACATGCAATAAGGGATAAACTAGGTTGCCTTTTCCTGCACCTGCAACCACAGCCATTCTATATCAAGTAATCCTACTTCTCTCTAGTGTCTCCCTACTTTATTCACCCTAAGATTAGGGAGAAGTGAAAACTCTTCCTGGGGCCTGGTCTTCATGGAGTACAAAATTAAAGAATAGACTCATCTGGATAATACTGATTATTGAGACCCATATTAATTAGCTTTCAGGTAGCATATCATACTGCTTTGATTATCTTGGTGAATGACATGCCAGAAACTAGAAGTAGGGAGTATGGCTCCCTTAGTTCTCCTGATCTTTCAACAGTTTTCTATACCCTTCACAATAGCATAATGTTTATTTATCTAGCAGGGCTGAGCCTTGAAGCCATGGCTTTGCAGTGGTTCTTGTTCTGGGACTATATCAAAAAGGTGGTACTGTTCAACATCTACATTAAATTGCAAAGGGAGGTCATTGTGACTTTGAGGTGGATACCATCATTAAATTGATGATATCCAGTTCTACTGCACTTTTCCATTTAATTCAAAAAAATAATAATTACCTTAAATATTGCCTAAGTTAATTAATTTTAAATTACTAATTATTTTAAAAATTAATTAACTTAATTTTTATTATTTTTGTAGTCTACATTTAGTTATTGTTAGTCACCCTGAATACATGTTAAATAGAAAGGCTGGATATAAATCAAACAAATGTTAAAAGAGAGGGCAGTTTCAAAACCTGTTTTTAAAGGTGCCAAGACTTAGTCTAAGTCTTTTGTGGCTTTTTCCTTGTGCCTAAGCATGGTTTACCTATGTTCCATGTGAATTTGCTCACTTTATACTAATTCACTATTACGCAATTGATCATTTTAGTCCAAGAATTTGCTTCATGCAAAAAAAAAAAAAAAGTCATTATTATTCTGTGGGTATCTCTATAAATACCCACAAAAGGGTCACATCACCCTGGGCGCAGAGAGAACTGCTCCTGTCTGTGCTCCTGCACTCTGAAGATGCCAGTCACAGGTGCTGGTGAAATGTTAGGAAACAAAACCTCCAGAACACGGCCACACAGCCTGGAAGACCCACACCAGTCATCGTATGCTGGCCGTGAAAGCCTTCGACAATTCGCTATTATTCTATTTGTGCCAGCATGGTTAATTTGCGCCAAAGGTCTGGAAACATGCCAAGAGTTCTTCCAAGCAAAACCTGTTTCTGCCCTCACTCATGCATTTACTATCATATTGTGCAGTTGTTTTAGCTGCATTTTATATCAAGTACAGCTTCCAGAAACTTTTCAAGGGTAGCCCTATTTAGAACCCATTGAAACAGTCAGGTTGGATGCCATCAAGGTGTTACACCATATCCGAGTGGCTAAGGAAGTGACATAGCTGGTACAGTAAACATAATTGTACAAAGACAATTCTCATCGTAGCTGCCACTTGCAAATCAAAGGACGACTGAGAATCAAGAAGCTGTCCCAGACAGCAAATTTGTTTTTTTCAGGGGGACCCAAACAGACTGAACTTCAATCTCCAAGTCCAGTTTTCTATTTATTTACAACATTTTCATCTTGTCTGAATGTTATTTCAGCATTTTCCTGTCATCCAGCCCATTATTAAATTAAATTAAGCCCATGTAACAACGTAAACCATGTTCAAGGTTTACAACTGGGCTTTGTAAGGAAAGAATAAATGAGACCATGGAACTCAGTGATTAAGTGCACCATTAAGCATTCGTTTCTTTGTGCATTATTTATAGTCTGTATGTAGTACAAAACATGGCTGATATGCCCTATTATTGCTGGGACCAGGGATCATCCTTTCTTCCCTGGTCCTTCAGAGAAGAGAACATACATTTGTCCCCATTTAGTGCTCTCCCCAGGTAATATGTCCACTGGGAAGCCGATCTATTTGATTCTGTTCCTTCAGCTGCTGGTACCCAGGACTACAGTATGATAACATTTGTCACCAGTCCCTTTGGAAAGGACTTGATGCTTATCATTTAAATTGTAATAAATCTCAATGAATGTATTCACCTTTCCATAGATACAACATAGCTGTCCTGTTCCAGCCAGATTCACACTTTAAACTGATGATTTCCCAAACAGCCCTTGGACTGACTGCTATTCAAGGACTTGAAGGCTGCAAATCCAGACAATGCAGTTCTCTTTTCTGCAGCCAGAAAACTCCCCACTAGGTTGGCTTGCTTTCCCTCTGACTTTGTCATATATACTTAGCAATGCTGTTTGATGCTATTTCTTCATTGCATCACTTTGGAAGTCTGGTTGCTATGGCAACTGAGCACAGCTTTAATAATCTGTAGTCCCCCTTTTTCATGTAGATGTTATTCTGGATACTTCATATGTCAGTTGTTGATATTTATTTCATTATTTAGTATAAGATATAAGAAATACTGATTTGAAAAGGGGGCTGTGGCCATCTAATTCAGGAAAGTACCTTGTAATACTAGCCTAACATAAAAGGGCTCATAATTCATTAAAAGTTAGAAGTAAATGGAAACAATTTAACGCTGGTCTAGCTCTGGGTCAACCTATTTATTCAGCAAATCATGGGTAAGCAAATTATGTAAATATGAACGTGTATATGGAATTGTATTGTAGGATTGGATTCACACATATAAGTAATATTTCTGTCCACTGCAGGAATCCAAATTAAAATAATCCTTGTAGATGGCTACATAGCCTGTGCTTGAAAAAGAGCCTACTGTCCACAGATGTATCACTCTTTCTGTGAGGAATTTTTTTTAATATTCAGTTGAAATTTGTTGTCCTGTAACTTGGGTCCATGATTCCATAAACTGCACTCTGGAATGCAGGGGGAAAAATCTTGACCTTTTTTGTCCACCATCCTTTCAGATATTTGAAACATTCTGATCATCCTTGTTGTTGTTCAGTAAATCTCTTCCACAGTTTAAGAAAGATTGATTCTTAGATGGGTTTCCCAGAAGTGAATGCTACACTCAAGATGGGGTGTAATCAGCACAAAATAAAGAATTATTTCCCATTCCTTAAAACAGTGTTTCTGTTTATGCAAGCTATAATTGTTTTTGCTGTTTCTGCAGCTACATCACACTGCCGATTCATATTCAGTTTGTAATAAATTACTGTACCAAGTTTATCAAGCCAGGGGTTCCCCATCCTATACCTGTGCATTTGATTACTGTTTCCTAATTCTCTGTACATTTAACTGTTACTTTCAGCCCATATTTAATAATAAATATCAATAATTCAATAAGATAATTTTACATTTTATTTCTTTCTTTTAAGTATTAGCTATCCCACCCAAATCTGTGTGATGTACATATTTGATTAGCATTCCCCTCTTCATCCAAGTCGTTAACAAAAGTGTTGAAGGGTACAGGATCCAGAACTGAACTTCATGGCACCCTACAAATACTTCTGTCCAGTTTAATGAGGTACTACTAATGAGCATTAGTTGAGTATGATTTTTGAGCCAAATATTTAATTGTCATGCCACCCCTTAACTAGCTTGCTTAACTAGGTTTGTCACATGTTACACTGAAATCAAGCTATATTATGTCTACAGAATTCCCACAATCTGCTAAAGAAGTTACATTAAAAAATAAGATTAGTTTGGAAGACTTTTCAGCAAATCCATGCTGATTTGTGACAATGACTGCATTGTAACTAAAATGCTTACTGATCAGTCTCTTTATGATCTGTTCTACAACTTTCCCAGCTCTCAATATCAGACTACTTTGTCTGTAGTTTCCTGGATTCTCCTTTTCCCTTTCCTGCAGATAAGGGCAACACTTGCTCTATTCTCATTGTTTGGCCCTTACCAGGTCTTTTGTATTTCTATAAGATAATTCATAAAGGTTTTTATTTGATCCTCTATTTCAGGGTTCCTTGACCTTGGCAACTTTAAGACGGGTGGACTTCAACTCCGAGAATTCCCCAGCCAGTCTTGCTGGCTGGGGAATTCTGGGAATTGAAGTCCACCCGTCTTAAAGTTGCCAAGGTCGAGGAACCCTGCTCTATTTATTTTAACTCAGATGATCTCTACAGTATCACCAAGTTTATTCTCTCAGATTTCTGAGCATTATGTGGATACTTTTAACATACTTCTCTTTTTCTATGGCTTCTATCAGTTTTGAACAACTATATACTTCAACTGGGCCTCATTATACCAATACCCTCACTTCCTTCTATAGTGTACAAGCCTTCATTTTAGGTCCTTGCTTCCAGATTTGTTTACTCCAGACTTCACAGGATCTTGTTTAAAGACTTCCTAATCAATCTCAACTTGCTTCAGCCAAACAGATTTTTGCCAGTCCTTTTGAGGTGCAACCCATCTTGTTCCTGTGGCCTATCATCCAGATAACTTACAACATATCTCTGGAATGAAATCCTCCTCCTTAAGCCCATTTGTGTAGCCAGTCATTCAGATGTAGTAGAATTAAAGGTCCAATTGTCATACCTCTGTCTCAGATCCTCATAGCAGGGAGTCATTAACTACCATGGCACTTCTTCTCTTGTTGTAGGGTACAGCTGCATGCCCTCTGCCATTCTAGAACCAGTTTGCCCATCTTCTATTTCCAGTTCTTTTTCTTCCTGGAAGGCATTGGGCCTGTTTCTGTGAGGGCCAGAGCGTCGCTGTTGGGTTTCAGGATGGAGAATATTCTTTCACCTCTCTTGCTTTTGGAGGCTGTTTGCTCACTGTGTTAGCACCTTTCTTTGACTGTCTTCCTTAAGGAGACTAATTTCCTCTAGGCCTCTCCCCACTGCTGAATTAAACTGCTACCACCCACCTTTTAGTCAGTGGAAAAGCATTCTGGCATAAAATGGCAAATCCCCCATTCTGCCTCTGTTGTGTATGTTCTTATTCATTGCCAAATGGTGTTGTCCTGATCTTGCATGTGTAATGCGTGATAAGCACAGTGTTGTGTTTTGTTTTGTTTTCTTACTCTTTTCTATGTCACCAGCCAACAGGAAAAGCCTCCACCAATCACAGCTGCGCGGTAGGAATGGGGAGGGTTCGGCTGCAGGATTCCATCCTTCATTTTTAGGCTCTTATTTGTACTCCTCCTTCACTCTGTTCTATCATAGCCCACGCTGAATGTCTGAAAAATCAGAGTCACAAAAGGAGCTGAGTCACAAGCAGCACTTTTAGGATTTTTCCTCCATTCCTCTCCTTTCTTTAGACAACAAGTGCTGGCTACCAGACTCCCCTGTGCTCCGTTTGGGAGGTGATGTGTTAGTTGGTCCTGTCATTTCACTGTTTTGCTATTTCAGCTTTGCACTAAACTGGTTAGGGACAAGGCACTGAAGTGCCTACAGTACTCTTGGCTGAGCAGTTTAGCATTATTGTGCAATTTTGATCGTCCCCGGGCACAGGGCTGCTGCATCTCATTCTGTAGGGAGAAAAAAACTGCACGGTGGCAGCTGACAAATGCGACCAGGGATCAGAAGAGGGGAGATATGCCTATATCAGCCTGGAACAGCCAGTAATTACTGCTCTGATCTCACTGGCTGCCTAACTTTGCCTCATGGGCAGGGAAGCATAACTGATTTTACAAACCTTGAACTCCCATTGGAGACAGGCAGCTTAGGGGGAATACCAATACAGTGGTACCTCGGGTTACGAATTTAATCCGTTCCATGACTCTGGTCGCAACTCGATTTGGTCGCAAGTCGAGGTAAAGTTTCCCATAAGGTTCAATGTAAATACGGTTAATCCGTTCCGCCCACTGAATTTGGTCGCACCCCGAGGTAAATTTCCCCATAAGGTTCAATGTAAATACGGCTAAACAGTTCTGAAACATATGCATTTTATTTTTAAACCTCAAAAACATGAAAAAAAGTACAGTACAGCACAGTATGAAGAAGGAGAATGGGGTGGGGAGGCAGTTATTGTTTGGAGGGAGAGTCCCCCTCCAAAGGGACATTGGGGAGATCTCCTTCAGAGGTTTCCTCTCTTCTTTGCCTCTTAGCTGCAGGCTCAGTTCTGGGGAAAAACCTGTCTAAAGTCAGTTGTTTTTTCCTGCGCTGCATAACCCTCCAGAAATGACATGCTGACAAGCACACCAAAAACCTTCCAAACGCCACAAAACACACCACAAGCCTCACCGAACATCTCCTTGCTACCGCGATCTCACCCACAGGAAGCCGCGACCGCGTGGCAGCAGGGAAAATGACCGCGGATCCGGTTCGTAAGTTGAGGCCAAGTTCGCAAGTCGAGGTAAATTTTTGGGGCCGGAGCTGGTCGTATCTTGAAAAATTCGTAAGGAGGGGCGTTAGTATCCTGAGGTACCACTGTACTTTAACACCAATACACCTAAGGACAACTTAAGGCTGACCCATTAATTGGTTGGGGACAAAGATAAAGGCAACATCATGCAGACCCATCAGAAAGAAAAGGTTGCCAATTATGCTTATACTATGGTTAGGTATGAGTGGAGAAAAACCTGCTCTGAGCTCCTCCTGTAGTGCCTTATTTGTTTGATCTGTTAAGCCTCCACCTCTTCTTATCAGCTGAAGCATGCCATTCACTGTTCCAGTCCTTTAGCTTTTTGTACAAGAACCACAAGTTGGCACTTCCTGCAAATATATCTGGGTTTGTTCTCAGGCAGAAACACAAATCATTAGATCTGGCAGGGAAGGTATGCTACACGTTCCATCGGCCAGGGACTTGCATTTGGCGGGTCCCAGGAGGCTGGCCGTCTCTGCCGTGGCTCCCTCCTCGTGGAACATTCTCCCCCCTGAAGTGAGGCTCACCCCTCCCTGATGTTGTTTAGGAAGTCCCTCAAGACACAGTTATGTCATCAGGCCTGAGGGCCTTTGGGAACCAGAGACATTTTTAGATGGCTCCACTATGATTAATATTCTCTCTCTCCGTGGGGTTTCCATATTTTAAAATTTAAATTTTTAAAACTTTTTGATGATGTGTACTTTAATAATCACTTTTTAAATCTTTTATAATGATTTTTATCTATTTATTCTTTTATTTAATTGTTGTACGCTGTTCAGAGTTGCTTTATGTGAGATGGGCGGTTATATAATTGTGAGATAGATAGATAGATAGATAGATAGATAGATAGATAGATAGATAGATAGATAGATAGATAGTCACAACTGCAGAGTCCATCACTTATGTTCAATGCCCCACCAGTAAAGTACTTTTACTGGTTAATCCAATCATCCCAGTTTTTGAAATTCATATAGTGCTCTAACTGCATTTATAGAACATGTTTAACCTTTTACTGAATTCCTTTTCCTAGGCTTGTATAATACACTGAACTCAAGTGGCTTTTTATTTATTTATTTTATTTATTTATTTATCAAATTTGTCACTGCCCATCTCGTTGAAATGACTCTGGGCAGTTTACAGCAAAGATAAAATTCATTAAAATACAATATAAAACAGTCCTAATAATAAACAAATAGCTTCCAAGGAAGATGGAGAGTTGGCGGATAATTCAAGAGAGCATCGCCAGGGCACTAACCACCCCCAAGGAGGGTTAGAGCCCATATTGCCCCATGCACAGTGGCAGAGCCAGGTCTTTAATCCTTTCCGGAAAGCTGGGAGGGTAGGGGCCTGCCGCACCTCTGGGGGGAGAATATTCCAAAGGGCGGGGGCAACGGCAGAGAAGGCTCTCCTCCTGGGCCCCGCCAGCTGACATTCTCTCACTGATGGGGTCCGCAACATGCCCTCTCTGGCTGACCGGGTGGGACAGGTTGATGTAATGGGGATGAGACGATTTAGCACTATAGTAAACAAGTTAATCTTGTTATATGTAACTTATCTTGTCATATACAACCAGCTACACTGACTTTCACAAAATACACTAAACTAGCAAAAACATTATCCGAGATGGAAATGCTTAGCATGCTATACAAATGCAACTGATGGTTTGGCATTATATGGACATTTCTTAACGTGTGACACCAAAAGTATTTTCACACATTTTTAACCATGCAATTTCTCTATCTAATTCATGGCATTTTATGGAGAATTTAAATGTAACTTTTCCCATTTTTAACCTCCTGTATTGAGCCATTGGTTCTGTCTTTTTTCTTAGTGGAAAAAAATGGCTAAGGAGCATTTCCACATTGCTAATTTAAAATCAATCTCTCCCCTCTTTGTGTCAGCAAAAACTGTTGCCATCATGAATTTGTTTGGATCATCTGTTCAGGCTCTATAGTTTCTGTAGAGGATCAGTGTGGAAATGTGTTGTCCTCGCTGGTGGGTGTGCCAATACCACCACCACCACCCCATTCTTGCCTATCTTTTCTCTGGTGTTGTCAGCCTTCTCGTTT
This sequence comes from Python bivittatus, assembly GCF_059951505.1. Classification (NCBI taxonomy): domain Eukaryota; kingdom Metazoa; phylum Chordata; class Lepidosauria; order Squamata; family Pythonidae; genus Python; species Python bivittatus. The sequence continues at coordinate 35,546,616 of NW_028277058.1, read as the reverse complement.
GTCAGTATAACTTTCTGGCATGCACAAATCAAGGGGGTATAACAGGGAAGAGAAGGGCTGCTCTGTCTACCCTAAAATCATTTCTGATTTATTTTTTTGGTGCACCTGGTAATTTATGAGCAGCCAGAAGACTTGAATATTAGACTGGAAGGTAAAAGTGATTAGAGCATGTTAACAATAATCATTTTAATGCACAGGAATCTTTAGGCATCTGAAAATATTTCCCTTCCTGAGTTCTGAACACTATTCCTCATCATTCTGTAATACCATCTCTTTTCTGAGGTGTGTTTCAGTACAGTGATGGGTTTGAGAAAGAAAAGTGCTTCTGCAGAAACAAAGGGGCTTATGTACAAACAAGTATCCCAAATTGATTTAAAAGGAATTGGAATTCTGAGAGGGCAAAACAGAAATGCATTGAAGGAAGGGATATGACTACATATATGGAGCATGGGAGTGGGGAAACTCTGCTTTGAAGGACCCCCACCCCTCATTGTGGACTGGCTGGTATAGGACCCCATTCCTCTGATGGAGTCCAGCATGGAGGTTGGTCCTTGTGGTGGTCATGGTGACCAGGCACAACAGAAAACTTCTGTGAGTGTGATCAGAGTTGCCTTAGCCTTGGAGGCGTGCTGGACTTGGTGGACTGGCAGAGGCAACATATTTTCTGTTCTTGGCTGGGGCCTTGGGCTCCTTGGCAGAGGATAATAGCCATGGGCTTAGTGTGCTAGAGACACGTCAGCAGGATTGGGGACTGTCTGGGAGCTATTTTAGCACTAGCCCAGGCTCAGCCACTACATGGCTATTCAGCATCTGGCATGATCTCGGCTTGGATTTGATTTTCCTGCTGGACTTCTTAGCTATCAGGTGGATGGATTTCTGGCTGGCCACCTGACCTGGGTATTGAATTGTCTATCCTAGACTGTATAGAGGACTGGGAGACTATAAGCAGGGTGAATGTTGTGAGGGGTTGTGGGATGACTGAGACCTTCTTTAGCTAGACTCCAAGAGTTGTGAGGAATTTTGACAGGGAGTTTGTTCCCTGAATGGATGCTGTTTTTATTGCAGGAATCATTTTTATTTATTATTGTTTTAATTTTATAAAGCCACCCAGAGTCATCTAGAATGGGGCAGCCTACAAATTCAATAAGCAAGTAAATAAAATACCTGTAGCAACACTCTGAGACAAGTCACAGAGGTTGGTTACCCTGAAAATAGGCTGCAAAGAAGCATAGATTTTACACAACAGGTGAGATCCTGTTGATTTAACCAAGGAAACTGACTTTTAACCTGAGATACAAAATCTAGTTAAATTCTGATCTGGAAACTAGACAGAAATATCGAGGGGGAACATTGGAGTCAAATATGCACCTAGTACTGATATTTATTTATTGTTTATTTTACAATATTTGTAACTACCCCAATCAGAAAGATGTTCGGTGATTAGTTACACAAGACAAGCGCCTCCCTGACAAACCAGATGGATGACTTCTGGTAGGGGGTGTAAGGGCTAAATCTAATGAGGCAGCAACCAGTGGTTCCTGGGATAGAGAAAACCACTCTGTAACCATAGTTCAGCTCTCTCCCAATGTCATCGAGAGAATGGACAAGTACCTGTTAACATGAACAAGCAGAAGAGAAACATCAGAGTTTAAATTTTGGAGCATAAATCTATATAAAAGCTTGGGCTTGTTTGCGCTGTAGAGGGAAAATTGTCTGTTTTGTCTAGGGCTTCATTCTTGTTTGCAATAAAAATTCTAATATAGCCACTTCTGAGAATCTTCTGCCATACTAAGCCTTTTGCTGAAACCATACTAAACCAATTGCTGAATAAGGGTTAGGTGTTGGAAGAGCTGATATTTACTGCCATGTCCCTGTGTGAAACTTAATGATGCATTTTCAAAAGGTCTTCTCTTGCTGACTCAGTGTCCAGACACATTTATATGGGAAAAACAGTCCCTCAGAAAATTTGGACATAAGCCATTTAGGTCAGCACCAACAACTTAAATTGTTCCTAGTAGGCAGCTGGCAACAGTACAGATCTTTCAGTGTAAGCATCATGTGACCCCGTCCCTTGCAACTTAGCTGTCTTACTGCAATTTCCAGACATTTTTCAAGGGTAGCTCCACATAATGTAGATTGCAGTAGTCAAGATAGAATGCTACCAGGAGGTAAAGAGCTGGTGCTGTGTCTATCCCTAGGCTTAGGAAAGGTCCTAGCTGCCACACTAGTAGCAACTGTGCAGAATTTCACATTTTGTTGTATCATTTTGTATTTTAACTCATTTACTTAGGAAGGGAATGCAACTTGCTGAGAGTTCTGTTGGACTGGAATGGCATATACATCTAAAAAAATGAAAAGAAAGGAAGCTCAAAATCACCACTACTGCCTGTTAATCCACTGAGAGCTGAGGTCCAATAAGCAGACTTGCTCTTTCATGGAGAGTACAGTCTCATCCAAAACCAACTTTCTCCCTGAGTTCTCTCATCCAACTCATGATTGAAATTAGGCAGTCTTCAAGGATATCACTTGTTTCCTTGGAGTGAGATGGCAAGGAGCAATAGAGTTGTATGTTACCAGTGCATTGGTGGCACCATGATCTCCCCCAGTGGTTTCAAATAGCTGTAAGCATAAGGAATAAAGTAAGATCACTGTGAGATTTCATAGGTCAGTGATGTAGAACAGTATTCCCCTAGTATTACATTCTGGTTGCAGCTCAACAACAAGGATTAGAACTACTGCAAAATGCTCCCTGCGAGATCCAAGCCCATCAGACAGCTGAGGAGGACCCTACTGTTGGTAGTATTGGAAGCCATAGGATAAGTTGTAGAATTAGCAGGGCCACATTCCTCCTGTTGCATTTCCAGCATGCCATCCATCAAAGCAATGAAAGCAGTATCATTATGATAACCCACCCCTGACTGAAATGGGTCCAGAAAATCTCTTTTACCTCAGTCCCTCTGGAGCTGTGTTTCTTTTACAACTGCAGTGATGGTGAAATCTCCTGGAGAGTGGCTTCACAGCTTCAGGAGAAATTCAGGCCAGCTGGGCCTGCAGAAAGGCTACGTTACCAAAGCAGCAGTTGGTGAATAGACTATCAGGTAGTTATATTATAAAATCTCTCCATTCTTTCTCATACTGTCTACCTAGCAAGACAGCAACTGTTTTCATAGCCTCTCCTACAGTGAGTGCTGGCATTAAGCAAATCCCAGAAGACATTTATGCTTTCAGGCAGTATTTCTCAACCTTGGCAACTCTAAGATGTGTGGACTTCAACTCCCAGAATCCCCTAGCCAGTATGCAGGCTGGGGAATTCTGGGAGTTGAAGGCCATATATCTTAGAGTTGCTAAGGTTGAGAAACACTGCTTTAAGTGATTGTGTAAACCCAGCTAGCGTTATTAAAAACTACATATAATAAGCAAAACATTTCTAATTCTATTGCATACTTCTTTGTTTCATATGTGACAAACACTTGCCCTTCATTTATACAAAACTATTTAAAACATCTAGAAAAGGGCAAGCCATAGGATATAAGTAAAAACATAACAAATCTGAAAAATTATTCTGCCTTTCAGCTTGATTAATTTCCTGTAGTTAGATGACTTTTTTGCTATAGGAAACTGAATAATACCTTTTACTGATTCCATGGTATTTAAAGTGTAGGAAATTGCTTCAGCTAAAAACAAAATGCAAAAATAAAGTTTGAAAAAATCTTATAACAAAGGAAACATTTATTCAAATCTGGTCATCATTCATTAGCCATATTAACAACGTTTTTTTTTTCCTAAAGTGTTACCCTTGCCTATAAAAATGTTGTTTTAAATAGAACTATTGAATGTGAATTTTAATGTTCCTATTTTTCTTTAAGATCGCATATGTATTTATATGAATACATAGTCCTAATTTTAATTCTCTTTCTCCTTTGCTTTTGTTTTTGTCCTTGATTCATTTTCTTTAACTCTCAAATTTCTTTTCCTTTCTGTCTTGTTTTGCTTCTTCAATAATAATAATAAAGCCTTATTTAAAATGTAGTTGTAACTTATTCTAATTGACCGAGCATTACTCAGATTTTACTGATTCTGATCTATTACATAATAAAATAAAGCTTGTAGGAAGAAAATCTGCAAGAAGGTCAGCGGCTTTCTTCCTTTTTTAAATTAAAATAGTAACTTCCTCATAGTGTCACATGTATTTCACTTTGTGTATACATATGTAGACATTCCAATTTGTATAGAAAACTGATGCAATGTTTATTTATCAGAAAGAACTCATCCATCACCTAAGCTTACTACTTTCTACTTACTGAAGAAGAGAATTGCTTGAATATAAACACAGTGGAGAAGGATGACATGTGGAAAAATAAGCCTCTATAACATTGGCTGAGTGGTAAAGGCTTAGATGAGGACTAGCTGAATAAAGAAAAGTAACTAGCATGGAAAATTTACTGTTAATCCTATTACTTTACCCTGTTCAAGAATACTGGGCTTTGGGGATAGGTTAATTATTGACTTTTGTCTGTGCACTTTCTGAGTAGTCATGAAGGCATGTGCTTCTCTTCTTAAGGTAAAGAGATGAAACCAGCATGAGCAACTGCAGATAGCTGGAGAAGCATAATGACAGAACAATCTTTGGAAATTTTCTTTTATTTTGAATGGATCATAACCTGCTATACAACACCGTTGTATTACTTAATTGCTGTATTGCCCTGTATACAGGAGGATCCATATTTTTTTTTCAAATAAATAACTGTCAGGCACCAAGCCACATAAACATTGAATTCTTTCTTATTCTTGGGAAGGAGCAGCATGCAAACGACTTGGTATGAATTATGAGCAATTAACAATCGTTAACTAGGTTTGCTAAAATGTTGATTAGAAATATTTTTAGATGGATAATTGCTGAATTACAGGCTTAAAGGTTGAGTTTAACATAGTTTAGGTCATGTTTGTTGTGGAATCCAGAACAACTGCTATTGGCAGTTTGCAGAAACAGAATCTGAAACTTACAAGTGACTTGAATGCTGATTTCTGCAAATCCAAAACAACACAATGTGTACATTTAAGCAGTGCGCTCATCTCTGTAAGATAGTAGCACGTATGTCTTTGTATATCCCTTTTCTGTGGCTTAGCATGTTGTTACTAGCATTTCTTAAGCAGAATTTTTGGTGGGGAGGAAAAGGGGAGACAAATCACAAATACAACAGTGTGTCCTCAGGACACAAGCTCCGCCCCTTTTGTATGTACATTGTATACTGTATATACAACAGGATGGAGCTTGCATTGTGATGGCACAACATTGCTTTATTCATTTTGACAAAAGCTTTCAACCTTGGAAACATCTTTGTTCTTAATAATAATTTATTTGTGGCTATTTCTACATCAATCTACTAATGTCTAAATCTCACATTTATTCTGAATTGCTATTAGACTGTGTGCAATTCAACCATATCGGTGGTATACCTTCGATAGGTCAGGTACTGTGTTAATGGAACAGCTACAGATGTTACTATGATTTACCTTTTAAAGTTAATATTACATATATGTAGGATGATGAATTTACAAGGAAACGGCAGTCCCACCTCTTCTGGTAATTTATCGATCAGCTTTTAGAGACATTCCTAGTCGTGTGAACTGTGATGGCAAAAGCTCACCTTAAGGAATAAGCCAAAACAGTTGGAGAAGTTCAAACTGTTTTTTTTTTTTTTAAATTAAGCTAGCAAGTTAAACAGGGATCACTTGGCTCCTAGCCAGCAAGAGCTAAGCATGTAGAGACTGGTCAGTGCAGTTCTTATATAGGTGTACAAAGAATTGGAGAGGAGCATGAACATTGTCAGAGAATTAGTTTACAGCTCGATAAGAATGCAGATGAGGTTGTCCAGGGAATTTTGTCCCTACATTCTGTACTACCAGGGCACTTAGCTTATCAAAAGCACAGATGCCATGCTAATTGCCATTTGTTGCTATTTTAACAGTTTGACCCTCATCCCGCCTCAAACAGGGGAAGCTGTAAAGATATTAATTATCTGCATCCTTGAAGAGGTTACAGTTGTGAAGACACGCAGTTTCTAAATCAAAGCCATTTACAATTCTGGGAGGATATATGCTTAAGGGAGCCAGCTTCAAATGTACAGAAGAAGACTGCCGCAATTAAGTCTATTGTGGTTGACCTTGTATCAATCAGAGAGAGGAGACAGAAAAAAATTCAGAGTCTCAGTTAATACTAATACTAATAAATGCATAAAAATATAAGGTGGACTAAAGTATAAAATCGCAACTTTGCCTCCACAGAACAGGCAACAAAACGTATCACTTGTACTATGCCAATAATATGCTTTAGATTATTTATTTCAAACAAAAGTAGATGGTCTGGTAGAAGAGAATCTTCTTGTAACAAGTGAGCCTTAAAAATAGAGTGAGTAATACAACTGTGGATTTACCTAATGTAACAAAGGTGTGACTAGGTTAGATTTTACACTAGAACATCTTTCCTTTTTCAGGTTGTGCTATGCTGTTTTTAACATGAAATTATTGCTCTGTGGTTACATGTTAATAAATACTATGCAGCAGCATCCGGTATCTGTATAACGTAATCAAGTGCCATGCACTGATGGCATTGCATTCTAAGGGTGCAAGAAGCAAGAGCAACTTAAAAAGCCACATACTCTGGGAGCAAACATGGAAGCCCATTGTAGAAGCCCTCACGTGGTCTCAAAGAAATGGCTGGGATCCTTGGCATTGTGGGTTCAGCCACCTGTGTTTTGGATGCATGTCCTACCTGAGTGGTCAAAGCCTCCAGGAAGGGGGCTTGTGGGTGGATCCATGCTCTGGTGAATGCTTCCTTGAGAAAGGGGGTAGTCTCAGCAGCTCTGAAAGAGGTATTGCTAAATCCCATAGATCTGGACAATTTTTTAACAAGTCATCAACCTTACTTTCTTGGTGGTTGAGAAAGTAGTTGGGTGATAGCTCGCAAAGGATTCTGGAGGAAGTAAGAGTCTCTGGGAGTTGGGCGGCACATACATTTTAACAACAACATCAACAACAATAATAAATCATCTGGACCCCTTTCAGGTAGGTTTCAGACTAGGATACAGTACCAAGACAGCTTTGTTTGTGCTTGTCAGTGACCTGTCACAGGCTCAGTGTATCCAACCTGATCTTCCTTGATCTCTCAGCAGCATTTGGTATAATTGACCATGGTATCCTTTTGGACTGTCTTAGAGGGTTGGGAGTGGAAGACACTGTTTTGTGGGCATTCTCCTCTTCCCTCCAGGGCCAGTTCCACTCAGTGATGATGATGAGGGAGCAGTCTAGTCCTAGACCCCTGATTTGCAGGGTATCTTAGGGTTCTCCCCTCTCCCCTCTCTTTTTAACAGCTATATGAAGCCATTGGGGAAGGTCCACCTGGCAGCACATTGATAATACTCAGTTGTATATCTCTGTTTTTGGCTATCCAAGTGAAGTTGTCAGAGTTCTGTTCCAGTGTCTGAATGCTGTGGGGCTCCAGATGGGAAGAAATAGGCTATCTCTAAAGCCTTTCAAAGTTGTGCGGCTAAGGGTTTTAGGCCCCGCAGGTTCTGGAACTAGAGAGATTACATCTTTCATCCCTCAGTGAGGCACTATCTTAATGCAGTTGTGGGCTTGCATGCTCTGAGGAGGATGAGAGCTATGCCAGAGGTTCAACCATACTGGACAGGTCTCATCAGAGAAGCCAGACGAAGAGTGTCTCTCCCATAAACAATATGGTGAGATGTAATTTACAGAAACTCATACCGGATCAGTCATTGCCTGGGTCAACAAGGACTGCACTAAGTGTTCTAGTTCCTGGACATTTGGTGACAAGTGGGCTATAGGACTCAGGACTGTTGGCTGAGCAACCAGGGCCAGCGGTTGCAGGATTACTGGAAAAAAAGTTGTTTACCAGTCGCAAATATACAAAGACTGAAACCAAAGAAATAACGATCTGCTATTACAAACCAAGTCCAATGAGAAAAGGATATCTGAAAAGAATGCACCAGTTCTGGAAAGAACAACATCCAAAATCAGAGATAAAAGAACAGAGGCTAGCAGATCAACATTGATTTATAACACAAAATAAAGTATTCACAGAAGTAGAATTGGAAGGTCTACCCAGGGCAAAGAAATTGAAGCCTTGCCAGAAGTAGCTCAGACTGTAGAGGCAAACCAGAGGGAGTCAGCAGTAGAGGAAGCCAGCATAGCTATTGAATCGTTTTCATTCCCAAACCAGGCACCCTCTCCTCTGCCTTCTCCTCAGAAAGAACAAAGCCCTCTAACTAAAAAACAAGAGGAATTGAAATAAGGAATAACTGAGCATCTAGAGCAGCACGAAAAGAACTGAATAAGGTTGCCTGCATTGAAGCTTGTTACAAAGAAATAGCTAGCACAAGTATTAAACAATGCCAATACTGTAATATCAAATATAAACACCATCTCACTGCAAGAAACAAACCAACTAATGTACAGCACAGCTGAAGTTATAACTCAATACGTTGGATGCAAAATCAACAAACAAGAAAAAAAGTCAAATAGTGCACTACCAGAATGGAGGATCAGGTTGGAAAATAAGATCTGCATGCTAAGATCAGATACAAGCAAACTAGAACAGATAAAAGAAAAGAAGCTGAAGAACAAGAAGACCAAAGAATACCTGATCAAGAAACATCACCTAGAAACAAGAAAGATCAAAGAAGCACTGGAAATAATAAAGCCGCAAATAACAGCTATAGCCAAAAAGATCAGCAGATACAAACTGCACACTATGTGCAATGTGAAATCCCCAATTTCATTCACATCAGAAATGTTTCTACTAATCCATCAATGGAGAGACTGCAATGAACTAGTCAACACCTGACAAAGAAGAAACAGTGCAGTTCTGGGTGCAGCTATGGGACAACCCAAAGAAATACAAGACTGCAGCTTGAATAAAGGAGGTGTATAAGAATAAAAAAGAAGCCGAAATTAAAGAACTTGTAATAACAGCAGAAATGGTGGAGAAAAGGGCAAGGAAGACCAAGGATTGGTCAGCACCAGGTGAAGAACTGATGAATTGCATGGTTTTTGATTGACTGGTCTGCACCCACTCATTGCCAAGCAACTTAACAACATACTGCAAAGAGGTGAAATTGAAGATTGGTTAACATCTGGAAAAACCTACCTGATAATGAAGGATCCAACAAAAGGGGGACCACCAGACAACTACAGGACAATTATGTGCTTACCAACAACTTTCAAATTGCTAACTGGTGTAGTAGCTGATGCAGTCCAATAGCATATAGTTGAGAACAAGCTTTTCCTATCTGAGCAGAAAGGAGACTGCCCAAACAGCAGAGGAACAAAAGATCAGCTCCTAATTGACGATTTTGGAAAACTGCAAGAGAAGGAAGACCAACATGAATATAGCTTGGATTGATTACAAGAAGGCATTTGACTCCCTGCCACATGATTGGATAATCAAATGCCTAGAAAGAACAGGAGTCAGTAGAAACATCAGAAGCTTTGGGCAAAGACCAATGGCACAGTGGAAGACACAGTTGCTGGTCAATGGTGATAGAGTGGGAGAGGCTAATATCAAGAGAGGAATCTTTCAAGGAGACTCACTATCACTACTACTGATTGTCATTGCATTGATTCCTCTGTCAACAACACTGAACAAGTCAGGCCATGGCTATCAAACATCAAAAACATCTGCCAAGCTATCCCACCTCCTTTACATGGCCAATCTGAAGCTATATGGAAAAACACCATCTGAAATAGAATCACTGCTCAACACTGTCTGAGTATACAGCCAAGATATTGCAATGGAGTTTGGATCGGACCACCCTTACCATCAACAGGGGAAAAATAATGAAAACTGAAGGAATCAAGATGTCCTATGGAAATAACATCAAGAGTCTGGATGAAGAAGATCACTATGAATACCTGGGCATCCTTCAAGCTGACAACATCAAGCACATTGAAGTCAAGAAGGTTAGTAGTGAATACATCATGAGAGTGAAGATCTTAAAGTCCAAACTTAGTGGACGAAATACCATCCAGGCAATTAACACCTGGGCAATTCCAGTCATTAGATACACAGCTGAAATAGTGGACTGGACTCAAGCAGAACTAGAAGCCCTGGATAGGAAGACCAGAAAATAATGACAGTGAATCTTGCCCTTCATCCATGCAGCAATGTTGACAGACTCTACTTACCAAGGAGCATAGGTGGGCATGGAATGTTGAAGTACACCAGACAGTTGAAGAAGAAAAAAGGACATTAGAAGAATATCTGAAGGACAGTGAAGAAGATGCACTGAAGCTAGTACATGACGAAAGCTTATTGAATACTGAAGAGACTAAACTGGCCTACAAGAAAGACCAAATGAAGAATAGAAAAGAAACATGGCAAGGCAAAGTATCACATGGCCAACACATACACAGACACAAACTAGCAGGCAAAGCAGATAACAAGACCTGGCAATGGCTAAGAGCAGGAAAACTGAAGAAAGAGACAGAGGGGCTAATTCTGGCTGCACAAGACCAAGCCGTAAGAACAAATGCATACAAAGCCAGAACTGAGAAGACAGCAACAGACAGTAAATGCCGCCTCTGCAAAGAAGCTGAAGAAACAGTGGACTACCTAGTTAGCTGCTGCAAGAAGATTGCATAAACTAACTATAAACAACGGCATGACAAAGTAGCAACAATGGTGCATTGGAATATCTGCAAGAAATACCTATTGCCTGCAAGCAAGAACTGATGAGACCACAAAACAAACAAAATAATAGAAAATGAAGAAGCTAAAGTGCTCTGGGACTTTAGAATTCAAACAGACAAGCACCTGCCACATAACACCCCAGATTTGGCAATTGTTGATAAGACAAAAAAGTCTGGATAGTGGACATTGCAATGCCTGGAGACAGCAGAAAAAAGAGAAAAAACTGGAGAAAATCACAAAATATAAAGACCTGCAAATAGAAATAGAACGACTGTGGCAAAAGAAAGCAAAGATAGTACCAATAGTAATAGGCGCCTTGGGTGCAATCCCAAAACATCTGGAGTACCACTTGAAGACCATTGGCATTGACAAAATCACCATCAGTCACTTGCAAAAGGTAGTTTTACTTGGAACAGCTTACACCCGGCGACAATACCTTTAACACCATCAAACAACATCTGCCTATCCCAGGTCCTTGGGAAGGACTTGATAGGTGAATAAAAAAGCCAAATCCAGTCTAAACATCTGGCTGACTCTGCAACCAACAATAATAATTTAAACTAGTAAGGGGATCCTCCTGGACTCATAGCTCCATGGCAGTTGTAACCAGGGGCCATTGTAGAACTTTTCTAGTGCACCAATTGTACCCATTCATGGATCAGGGAGACCTGCTCACAGTCATTCATGACTTAGTCATCTCCTGATTGGATTGCAATGTGCTTACATGGGGCTGTCCCTAAAGACAATCTGGAAACTTCAATGGATCCAAAATGCAGTAGCACGAGTAGTTATAGGTATTACACCCATGTAACACTTCTACTCTGTGAGCTGCACAGGCTCTCTACAGGTTTCCAGGTGCAATTCAAGGTGCTAGTTATTACTTACAAAGCTTTGCATAGCATAGGACCAGGTTATTTGTGGGGCTGCCTTTTCCCAAGGGTATCTGCCTGTCCCACACACTCCAACAGAGAGAGCACACTCCAGGTCCCTTCTCGGAAGCAAAGTCCCCTTCGTGGGATCCAGGAGGCATGCCTTCTCTGTGTCAGCCCCTATGCTTTGGTATGCTCCCCCCCCCATATATGGTAGGCCCTACCTTGTAGCCCTTTAGAACGGTGGCTAAGACCTGTCCCTTTCCCTGGATGCTTGGGTCAGGATACAGTAAGTACAGTTGTAATATTAATGTTAGTCTTGATTGTCATTCAGTTGTTTTAGTTTGATTTAGTAGTATATGTCATTCTTCTTTTGCATTTTTGTTTAATGATATTGTATGCTGTTTAATGATATTGTAAACTTTCAATCAGTGGATTAGCAATGATCTCAATTGAAAATAAAATTGAGAAAGAGCTACATTATGCTGATTTTATTGAGGACTTTTCATCCCAAAAGTTTAATTTTGATAAACTCTAGCTATGTCATGAAGTCACCAATTTGTGTTCCTTATATCAGAGGAAGATATATGAGGATAGAATGAATTCATCATGAAGATATATCAAGATATATAATGAAGAACAGAACTTTGGTTCTTTGGTTTAATTTATGAATTAAGATAACTGTATTTTCACAGCTTCATCAAAGTTGAGAAATCCTAGAATAATATAAGATAAAACAGAAGTGGTAAGTTGTTGAAATGTCATAAACTAATGTGAGAAGGCAGGGAGAAGTGAGGGCCTCAAACGAACCATGTTTGCTAGGGGAGAGCGCTGTGCACCATGGGGCAGCCTTGGGGGGACGGCAGGAGGGAGGATGGGCAGAAGGCACACTCGCACCAGAGTGGAGAGGGACGGCAGGAGGGAGGAAAGACTGCAGGCAAGAGGCACGTTCGCAACAGAGTGAAGAGAAACGGCAGGGGGCGGCTGTCGGGTCAAGTGGGGATTGGAATGTGTATTGCGCTGATTGGATTCGGAAAGTGGAATGTCTGCGGTTTTGCGGTTAATTAGCGGCGCTCCGGGGCGGTAAAAAAGGTGAGATTGTGAGCCAAGCCCTCGTAGGAGGGGGAGGACAGATAGGGGGTATAAAAACCTGTCAGACCTTGCTTCGGGGTTCCTCCATTGCTGCGGGAGGGACCCACCTTTGCAAACGTGCCCAATAAAAACTTCTGTCTACTGGATAACCGAACCCGTGTCTGTCGTTTTCTGACAAAATTGGCGAGCCAGCCAGGAGTCCTCGAAGTGGACCGGACTGTGGGGAACCGGTGAGTAATCGGCCGTAACACCCCGTTGAGGTGTCTCCCGTTTTCCCCGGAGTCGGGTCCAGGACGGGACTCCAATCGCCAGTCAGACAGAAGTAAAGAGGAAGTCGGCCGACGAGGGGACCTCCGGGAGGTCTGGTGAGTACAGCCTACCCATAATCTCGGGGAGATTAGCGTGGTTACGAGGCGTTGGACGCCGCAAGGGGACAGAAGAGTCCGGGACCTTCTGTAAGGTGGGAAACGTAGTCAGGAAGGATGGGTAAGGCGCAGAGTAAGAGTGTAAGGCCAGGGGCCAGTGGGAAAAACGCAGTAGGGGGAATCCCCACGGATTCTCCATTAGGACAATTGTTGCAACAATGGGAGACACCCTGGTTGTGTCCATTCACCAGGGGTCTGGAAAAACCGACCATGATAACTTTGTGCACTAAAGAATGGCCAAAATATCCACTAGTGGACCCCGAATTCCCCTACCATTGGGATACTCTTGGAATCCCCAGTAATTACTAGGTGACCCAACTAAAAAAAAAAAAAAAAAAACTACATTGTGGAGCATAAAATGTTAACACAGGAACCCTATGTGGAAGTCTGGTTCCATGTTCATTGGGAGGGGCCTCGACCCAAGTTAGCCAAAATTTTTGTCCAAAAAGAACAGGAAGATGAGGAGGACCTCTGGTTGACTGGACCTCAATGGGGGCCGCCACCTCCTCCTCCTCCTCCTCTTCCTACCGCTCCCCCTCCGGCGCCCCCACCCTATCCCGGGCTGCGGAAAGAGCTGGACCAGCTGAACCAAGACATTCAGAACTTGCCCTTTATTCTAAGGTCGGCCAGTGCCTTCCCCGTCCGGGAAGTCCCGAACGGAACGAACACACAGGGGGTGACCGTCACCAGTTACGTAACGGTTCCCATCAAACCCAGTGAGTTGAGGGAATTAAAAAAAAAAAAAGACCCTCCCTCGTATGCAAGAGAACGCCCATACCTCCGCCGAACAATTGGAACTTTTTCTCGGCCCGGTGGAATACTCCTGGGGGAACTGAATTACATTTTAGCCCACCTCTATACGCCAGAAGAGAGGGGCCAGATTTGGCGAGCTGCGCTCGGGGCTTGGGAGCAAAGGAATGCAAATGTCCCAAATGCCCCGGCCGCAGATACTAAATTCCCTCTGGCAGACCCAAATTGGGATCCCAATAATGCTGAACATCGGGAGAACATGAGAGGAGTTTCCCCCTGTACGACTAGGCGGGTCATGGTTCCCCAACCGGGACCCACGGGGAACCCTTGGTAAACATCACGGTGGGTCCCACTGGCGAGGAACAGCAGTTCCTCGTGGACACCGGAGCCTCTCGAACATCGCTGTGCCAACCGATCCCAGGGATTGCAAAATCCCGGGGCACGTCGGTATCGGTGATGGGGGTGGGAGGCTCTCCGGTCAAGGCAGACGTACTGGAGGGAGTGAGACTGGAGTGGAATGGGAAGGAGGTAACTGCAGATGTGTTACTGATCCCACAGGCGAGAGTGAACTTGCTGGGAAGGGATCTAATGGGTAGTCTAGTAGTGGAGCTGTGGAATGTGGAACAGGCAGAAAGGATGTGTTTGTTGCGAGAGGCGGACGTGGAGGTTGTGAACCCTGAGGTATGGGCAGGGGAGGGGGGGGCGGGTCGGTTTCGCATCGCCCCAATTAGCATCCCCTTGAAACCAGGGGTGACGGGTTTGCGGCAAGCCCAATACCCGCTGTCCCGGGATGGGAGGCGTGGGCTGAAGCAACAACTGAGATGGACGGTGCTGCCCCAGAGGTACACCGAGAGCCCCCTCTTGTTTGGACAGGCATTGGAAGAGAAACTCCAGGGGTTCCGGGCCCCTGGGGGTTCTCGGGTGCTGCAGTATGTGGATGATTTGTTGGTGTCTGGAGAGAAGGAAGTAAAGGTGAGAGAAGACTCAGTGGCTTTATTGAACTGGTTGGCTGAGGAAGGATTGAAGGTGTCAAAAGGGAAGGTCCAATTTGTGGAAAGGGAGGTCAAGTATTTAGGACATGTACTCCGGAAGGGCGAGAAGTTGATTGATCCTTCTCGGATACAGGGGATAATGCAGTTGAAGCCCCTCATACTAAAACGGAGGTGCGGCGGTTTCTGGGTCTAGTAGGATATTGCCGGCTATGGATAGATGAGTACATGAGCAAGGCTCAGTTTCTGTATGAGAAGTTGAAAGGATCATCTGACAGGGTAGAATGGACAGACGGGGACACAGAGAAGTGGGGGGAATTACGAAGGAGCCTGGTGACGGCCCCGGCTCTGGCTCTACCGAACTTGGCCCCCCTTTCACCTATACGTTACAGCCCATGGGGGAACTGCCATTGGAGTGCTGACTCAGAGACGGGCTGGGAAATATCAACCAGTGGCCTTCCTGAGCAAAGCCCTAGAACCAGTGGTGAGGGGATGGCCGACTTGTGTGCAGGCAGTGGCTGCCGCTGCTGTGCTAGTGACAGAAGGGAAACAACTCACTTTTGGGAGCCCCGTGATTGTCCATTCACCCCATCAGATCTTAAGTGTGCTTAGTCAGCAGGCGGCTGCTTGGATGACAGAAGGGAGGATGTTGAAATATGAGACAGTTCTCCGGATAAGTCCTGATGTGGTGGTAGGAACAGACAGGAATTTGAACCCAGTGGAGTTTCTTGCGGGGGAGCGGAAAGAATGGGAGCCGGCGGAGCACGAGTGCTCCACCCTGTTGCAGCTGCAAACAAAGACCCGGGAGGACCTGCAGGAGGTCCCACTGGAGGAGGGTGAGGTCTGGTTTGTGGATGGGTCTAGCCGAGTAGAGCAGGGACAAAGGAAGTCAGGATATGCGATAGTGACGGCGGAGGGAGAGACAATAGAGAAGGGGGCACTACCAGCGGACTGGTCGGCTCAGCTGTGTGAAGTGCACGCTTTGAAACGGGCACTAGAGTTGGGAAAGGGAGTGTCCCTCACCGTCTACACAGACTCGCGATACGCCTGGGGAGTAGTGCACACTTTCAGGAAAATTTGGCTGGAACGGGGTTTACTCACAGCTGCTGGAAAGGGAAGGTTGCAGGGAGGAAGCAGGTCATTGGGTTACAATTGAGGGGACCCCAGTAGTGAGCCGTGCTGACATGAGGGGGATGGTGGAGAAACTGCACGAAGGGTCTCACTGGGGGTGCAGGCTTTGATAGACACTGTAAAGCCGTGGTACTGGAGCCTGGGGGTTCGATGGGAACTCCACACCCCTTGGCATCCTGACTCCAGTGGGAAAGTGGGAAGGGCCAACGGGGTGTTGAAGCAACATCTCACCAAACTGGAATTGGAAACAGGGCTACCTTGGACAAAGACACTTCCGGTTGCCCTGCTTCGAATGCGGACAGCCCCTCGCAAGGATGTGGGGGTCTCCCCGTTCGAGTTGATGATGGGAAAACCTTTCCTGGCTCCAATGGGAGAGCCTATCCCCGAGCTAAAGGATGCCTTCCTAAGAAAGTATCTCTTGGTACTGTCACAATCTCTCTTGTCTCTAAGAAAACAGGGACTCCTCGCTCAACGGCCCCCTTGCTGAAAGACCAACACCCCCACAAGCCAGAGGATTGGGTCCTGATAAAGACGTGGAAGGATGAGAAGCTGAAGCCGTCTTGGGAGGGACCATACCAAGTTCTCCTGACAACTGAATCAGCGGTTCGGACCTGACAGGGGGGTTGGACCCACTACCATCGGGTTAAGCGAGCTCCCGACCCCCGACCATGGACTGCCCAACCGGGAGACGGACTCAAAGTAAAACTTAAAAGGAACTGAACTAAGGCAGGGGAGGAGATGACCAACATAAAGGCGTAGAATTGGCACAGACAGCTTTGATCACTGGGGATGATCCCCGTGGGAGGGGGGGGATGTTCTATCATTTTGGGTCTTCTCCCATACCAAGACCCTGGACTAATCAAAGGCAAATGGCTCTAAATCTCTTGGGGACAACCAATGCAACTCAATGTGTATATTTCAACAATACCCAGAACCGTACCCCCCATTGCCCTCAAAAGGTCCTGCTTTCACTTGTGGAGGGGTCTATAATATCCCTTACGCCTCAACCCCTCTATACCTACCTAAAGGTTTCTTTTTGTTATGTGGACATGAAGCTTACACCTATGTTCCAGCCTATAGTTCAGGGGCCCTTGTGCCATAGGGCGCCTGACCTCTCTATATGCCCTGCCTCCAATGCAAGCGCACCCATCAAAAGAAAAAAGAAAAAGGGAGCTGCCATCTGATTGTGAGAGTGATGTGACACTCTTGTCCAAAACAGAAGCCATGGCTCTGGCCCTCTCCTTAGTAGGGGTTCCTGCACTAAGTGGAAGAACTTACCTGGACCTAAGGAAGGTGGCCTGCCTCCTGGCTAAAAGTGTCAACCTTACATCCTCTCTCATTGCAGCCCTCACTGAAGAAGTCACTGAGATCAGGAGGGCGGTCATTCAAAATCGGATAGCTATAGACTATCTCCTATTAAGGGCAGGACAAGGCTGTGAATCTTTTCAAGGTCTTTGTTGCTTTAACCTAACCAACAATGAGAATTATATTGAAGCAAAACTAGCCAAGTTGAAGACCTTAGCCTCTCGCATATCCGAGGATCCAGAGGGATGGAATTGGTCGTGGCTCACTAGTTGGTTACCTAACTTTGCTTGGTTAAAACAACTTTCTGTACTAGCCATTGGCTTCATTGCCTTACTGGTCCTAGTATGTTGCTTAATGCAATGCCTCCCTGCTTGTGGGAATTACCTGTCCCAGTGTGTGAAGCCCCGGGTCCGGGACGAGGGAGCAATCCTGTTAGCCAGGTTTGAGGCCCAACAGAGGCGTGAAAAGAAAAAGGGGGATTGTGAGAAGGCAGGGAGAAGTGAGGGCCTCAAACGAACCATGTTTGCTAGGGGAGAGCGCTGTGCACCATGGGGCAGCCTTGGGGGGACGGCAGGAGGGAGGATGGGCAGAAGGCACACTCGCACCAGAGTGGAGAGGGACGGCAGGAGGGAGGAAAGACTGCAGGCAAGAGGCACGTTCGCACCAGAGTGAAGAGAAACGGCAGGGGGCGGCTGTCGGGTCAAGTGGGGATTGGAATGTGTATTGCGCTGATTGGATTCGGAAAGTGGAATGTCTGCGGTTTTGCGGTTAATTAGCGGCGCTCCGGGGCGGTAAAAAAGGTGAGATTGTGAGCCAAGCCCTCGTAGGAGGGGGAGGACAGATAGGGGGTATAAAAACCTGTCAGACCTTGCTTCGGGGTTCCTCCATTGCTGCGGGAGGGACCCACCTTTGCAAACGTGCCCAATAAAAACTTCTGTCTACTGGATAACCGAACCCGTGTCTGTCGTTTTCTGACACTAATCTTTGGGGGTGGGTGGGGGAATTACACTCTCATCTAGAATCCCAGAAATTCTCTGGCCATCACTGAATAGACACCATTTTGGATTGGTGGAAATAAGCTTGCTATCTTTGATAAATGTTGGTTTCAAATTTGGTTTCTACACACTGCTAATGGCAGCAACATCCATCTGTAATTAATGGCCTGCATGCATCCTGCCATTTGTATAATATATTTACTGGATAAGAAAGAGCTGTGAGGATAACATGTATCCTTTTCACTCTCTTTATTCTGATCTTCTCCACTTTTATTAAAAGAAAGCAACTCCTTTTTTTCCCATGATTCACACAAGCTCTGAAGCACTTCTACTAAATAATTTTAGAAGTATGTTCTGCTCTACTGAGCAGTCTATTTGGCACTTCAGTAAACAGGCTGAATTAACAGCACAAAATTGTATTTTAATTAAGACTTGCAGCAAACTACAAAACTGGCAAAATATATCATGACTTATGAAGTACAGAGGCTAATTTTACACATTGTGCTAAGCCAACTGCAAACAAACTGTATTTGGCATAGCACAATTTGTAGAAATACTATTTGTGATATACAGATGATACCACTTTGTTATCCCAAAGTTAAGAAAACTTAGAAGAACTTGTTATGAAAGTAAAAATAGAAATAGTTGATATTCAAGAAAGTACAGGTAGTAGACAGTTCGGTTTTCTTGGGCTGAAAAGCAAATCTCTTATATTTGGTATTAGAAACATTGGCCTTATCAACTGCTTGTGTGAAAAGGACATTCTTGTCACACAAGCAGGTGGAGTTGGACACAAATTGCTGATTATATAGTATGTCATTGATAATTATGAACATTCTAAACAAAAATGTATTGCTATCAATAAAATAGTTGAATAAATTGTCAGCTTATTCAACCAATGTAGTAAATCTCATATATTTTCCATAGGCTCTAACGTTTCTCTGGAAATCTGTAAAAATGTAAGACTTGAATTCTTTTGCCTTGGAAAAATGATCCCAAGAATAATGTATTTATTTTTAAATGTAAATATTTCAAATTATTTACCTCAGATTAATATTGCTATAACTACATTATTATTAACTTACAGTATAGGAAAAGATACATTTTGAAGAATGTATATTACTTCACTCTATGAATGTGTGTGTGTGTGTGTGTGTGTGTGTGTAGATAGATAGACAAACAAATAGACAGATAGAATATTTATCAGAGGAATCCCCATGTTAATACCTTTAAGGTATTTGTTTAGTTATTAAGAACTAATGGGAATAGTTACCATACAATGATGGGGTTTTGAATCTTAAGACTTTCCTACATTTAGACTTTATTTCTATATGGAATCTGAGTGATCAACTCAAAAACCCATTATGGACACAATCAGAGAATTATTATGTGACCTCTCTGTTATCATGGCAGGAGCATGGTTGTTTTTTTAGACATAATTCCACATATTTCTAGCATTAAAGGCTGCAAGAGAGATTTGAAAGATGTTGAAACAGAAGTACAATTTTGATCCTTATTCACATGATTAATTTACCCTTTGGCATAATCTCAGTTTCAGAATAGTATGTAAAACATTTTTGTTTTTGAATTTGGGAGTAATAGGGTATTAATACTTTAGATCAGCTTATTGCCATTCAAGTTTTTAAAACATTTTTGGACTTTGGGTTGTCTAAAACTGTGAAATGGCAGTATGTCCAATTAAAACATATTTTCATTTTAGAATCTGGTCCAGACACATCTTAAGTTGAAGAAAGGCCTGTTGGGCTTTAGAATCCCACTTAATGGGAATCAGTGTGACCAGTGCAACAAAATTAGGAATAAGTGTATGTCTATTTTTAACACTTTAGCTGGATCCATCTGAATTTCTTTCAAGGAAATATGATAGCTCAAATAGTCCAACCCAGGCAGGTCAAAGTCACATTTTTCTAGCTTATCTTGATGAAGAATTGCTTGAACCTCATTGTCATGAAGGACAGGTTCCATAGGAAAAAATTAGTAAATCTTTCAGGTATCAAGAACTTGTTCAGAAAATTAAGAAAAATATGATTCAAAACCTTTTGAAAAGCAGTGGGGCTGTCAGCCCTCCCGGGTAAACTAGACAGGAAACATGACCAGATCAGCTACTTCTACTTTATTGTTAGGCTACATTAACAGAATCTTGCAAGTCTGAAAGTACAAATCTCCCGCCATCCCTTTTTACCACCTGATCAGTTAGAGCGGGTCCTTTCTAAGTTTCTTTCTCTGCCCATTACTCAGTTGTGGACTCCTCCCCCTTTTATCTGATCATTCCCTTGGTAGCATCTCTCCCCCCTTGTCTTCCAAGGTCATTCTCACATTCCATTACAGGGCTGCTCTCAAATGCAAGCAGTACTTAGACTTTCCATAGAGAGAATCAAAGCAGTTAAACATTCATGTCCTTCTTTCCATCAGAGTTCACACCAAGCATAGCAATAAATCTCAGCCCTCCAAACATTTAACCTTGTATTTAGGAACTTGCTTACAATAGAAGCTCACAGACCTGACATGGCTAGATTAGTTGTTTTATTGCAGACAAGAATGAAGCCATAGGCTGCCCTTTTCATGGTCTTGAGTTTGAGAGACAAACCTGATCATTGTTTATATTCTGTTTCTGTTTTGCCTGGGGAATGCTGGTTCTTACCTTGCCAGCTTAATTCCTTAAGTGGTACCGCTGGGAAGTACCATATTCCTCTATTTTAAAAAATCAACACTGATTGCCATTTGCTTTCCAAGTCCAATTCAAAATGCTTACTTTAGTGTATAAAATCTTACATGGCCTAGGCACAAATTACCTGAAGAACCAGTAGAGTCTGTCCTGTACTATTAGGTCTTCAATGGGGCATCTTTTGTAGGCTCACCATAAATATGTTTAATATCAACAGCCAACTCTGCTTTTTATATTCTTGAAAGCTTCTCAGGACCATTGGATTGGGAAACATAACAATTTGTAAATAAATAAATAAAGAAGTAGAAAGAAAGGAAACAGGTAAGTTGTGTATCTCTGAAACTAAGAAAAAAGGGAAGAATCTAATATAACTGAAGTAAGGTGGTATGATTTTTGTGGAGGGAAGGTGATGAATACGAGCATGGCACTGAAGTTACACGTTTAGCTATGAATGAAAGGGTGAAAATGTATATCAGAAAGTAATTGTTGTCTACTAAATTGTGGTAGGTGGATATGAATGTAAGAATTTTTAAGTTGGTGGTAGTTACATGTTATGCTGTAGCGAATGATGATCATGAAAAGACCACTGATGGGTTTTAGGGAAAAGTGTGTAACATTCTGAATGAATTTGATCCAGGGGGAAAAATTATTTTGTTAGGTGACATGAATGGATGCATAGGAAGAAAATAAGAGAAAAAGTGTTTGGGCTATTTAGAGACCCAAGGATGAATGAGAATGGTATTTGATCAATATCTGATTAGAAAAATGATGGTTTGTTTTTGAACATGCAGTTTAAAAATAAGGTTACCCATATTTACAAATGTCAAAGTAATTACTCTAAAAGCATGACTGTTCATTATAAGTGATGAAAGACTGAGAGAATTAAAGAAAGATACAAGTATAATGAGCGGTCCTGAATATGGACCAGGCCATTACTTGATAGTAATAAGTGTGAATCATGGGAAAAAAAGGACCTGAAAGTAATGAAAATAGAATAACTGCAGAAAGAGAAAATATGAATCTATATGGGGGAAAAAACCCTGTTAGAAGCTAGATTAATCTCTGCGCAGAATGAATGGAAAGTGGACATAAGAAAGCAGATGTGGAACCTTCCTGGATCAGAGTAAAAACAATTATTTTACAGCATGCAAAATAGAAATGTGTGGAGTTACACTAATGGAAAGTATGAAACATAATGCTTGGTGGGATAAAGTGAAAAAAGCCATGGGTTAGGAAAAAAAATACCGTACACATAAAATAATGGTTGCTGCAAAAAATGAGGACAAGAGAAATATATTGTATAACATGTAGAGAAAAAAGAGAGCTGAATGTACCAAAAAGCAACAAGGAACAGTTAGGATTAAAAAAGGCAGAGAAATTGCAAAATGATGTTGATGGAAATATAGAATAGTTTTGGAAGTGGGTAGAAACAGCTAAACAAGGACTCTCCAACAGAATGAATAGAATTAAAAATAAAAAATAATAATGAGATGATTTGGGATGAGGGAATGCTGGAAAGAATATTTTAAAGGTTTGTATGGGAATCATAGGGATGTATTGAAGAGAGGAATTGAAATTAATGAATGCTATAAAATCCAAGAAAAAAAAAAGGATGAAAAAGTAAATACTATGAGAGGGTTAAAAAAATGGTTAGACTGCAAGAGTACATGTGACTAGAGATACGTTAAAATACAAATATAGTTTGCTAATGAAATAGCTGTGATACTTGTCTAACATGTGAATGAAGACTATATCTAGGTCTGATTATTAAGAATGACTTACAAAGGGAAACATAAGCAGGGCAAATACAAAAATTACAGGGGAATTAGTTAAGAATCCTTGGGATGGTGTTCAGCAGAATTCTGACTGAAAGGATAAGAGGGACGATAATGAATAAAACTTGGAAAATATAGTGCAACATTATGCTGAGTAGCAGAAGTGTATATTTTTGCTCTTTAGCAGGTCATTGAGAAAGTAAGAATGTGGGAAAGAAAAAATATTTTATGTTTGTTGATTTAGAGAAAGCATATGATAAAGTAAATACACCTGAATTATGGAAAATGTTGCACAAATATGGAAGTTGGTTCCTGAATATGATAAAGGAGGTGCATGATGTAAATAGAGCATCCAAGATAAAATGGAATACTTGGCAAATAATCATTAAGCAGATAGGAAGATGAGGATGTATCATGCTTCTTTGATTATTTTCTGATGATGTTATAAATATTTTGGTTGGAGGTATGATACTCTATTTTTATATGCAGAAGAACTCATCTTGTTGGTTGAGAAGCCAAATGTCTTGTGCCGAATGTTAACTAAATTGTATAATACAATAAGATCTGTAAATTTATGTATTGATAATCAACATATTTGTATTGGACAGGGAAGATAGAGAAAACAATGGCAAATTGTACATAAATCGTGAAAAATTAGAGCGCTTAGATGAATTTGTATAGCATGGTAGTCACCCTAGTGTTTTTCCCACAGGTGCAGAGTCTGCTTTTTGGATTGACAAATGCCATTTCACGTGATTGAACATAGCAACTGGGTCCAACTGGATGATTTTCATGTCTGTGTTAGTTGTGTCCTGCCACCTTTGCTTTTGGTCTTCCACATGGGCATATGCCATCAGTGTTAAAGTGGTAGGTGGTAAGGTGACGGTGTGGGGTGCTGTTCGTAGAATGTGGCCATACCATTGTAGGCTGTGTAGTATGGTAGAATGTTTATTAAAAATCAGAAAATGAATGGAGAAATGTTAAAACATGCAAGTACTGATAAAAAGATAGTGGAAAGTATGTAAAGGGTAAATACTTGTTGAGAGAAATAGGAATGGCTGTACAGGAATGTGCTTCTGCCCATTTTGTTATCTGTAAGTGAGAATTGGGTGTCAGGAGAAACATAAAAGTAAGTTGAATGCAGAGGAGATAGTATTTAGAAGAGTACATCGTAAAACAAGAATAGGGTAAAAATGAATGGGTGCTGAATGAATGTGGGCTGAATACAAATTTTGAGTGGCTAGTATGAAAATAAATTGAGATAGCTTGGTCATACAAAGAGAGAACCAAATTGTAAAAAAAATATGAAGAAAGGCTGAATGGGTTGAAACAAAGAAAAAGGGAAGACTGAGAAAATTGGAATTAGGTAGAATTGATGAGATCCCCCAAAAGAGAGAAATTTAAAGAACAAAAAGCAATGTATGAAGTGATAAATTGTCCTGGTGAAAGCAAAGATTGAAAAATATGAAGAGGTATAGTGCATGGTGTTGGTGTAAACTAGATTTGGCTTTTATTTTGTTTAATCTCAGGTCTTTATTTTGCTTACTATTCTTACTTCTATGCTTTGCTTCACATAAAAGTGCTTACCCGGAAAGGGAATAACATGATGCTCGAATGCAAAATTAATGCACAGCCATGTATTTGGATGCTCTTGAAATATGGACAAGTCATCTAATCAAAGCCTTGTAATGCAGTCAGAACAGTATTCTTAAGAAGTGTATGGTAAAAACAAGAATAAATAGAGTGAAAAACAAATGGGTGCTGAATGAATTTGGATTGAATACAAAAGTGAATGACCAATGAGAAAGAAATACTTGTATGTGGTTTAGTCATATACAGAGAATAAATGAGGAACAAATCACAAAACAACCATGCAGGAAGGATAGTGAAGAAGGTAAGACCGAGAAAACTGTGATTGGATGGAGTTGAGGAGTCCCTCAAAAGAAAAAGTGAGAAGTGTAAAGAACAAAAGGTAATGTGTAAATCAGTGAATGATGTGATGGAAGCAAGGCTGTTTGGAAAAGGAAATCTATATAAATCTAGTTCACGCAAACACCATTCACTCTCTCTCTCCATAAAGGAGAGATACATTGAAGTGTATTTGTATAAACTAGTTTTTTGTAGATTTCTTTTATCTCCTGCCTTTAATTTCTTCTCGTCACTACTTTTTACACTTTCTTTGCTTTGCCCAACGTTGCTTAGCCTGAAAGTGAATAGCAATGAAGGGCCGTATGCATGTTCAAATGACCAGGCAGTTTTAACTACTGTACTGACTAGAAAGAAAAAAAGAGGCCACGTAGCCAACAATTTAATGAACTGGCTCCTCATCTTCCAGACTAAGGACCTAGGAGAGAAAGAGTGGAATTCTCACACGTTTCACAAATACAGATATATTACTAGAGAAAGTGCTGTTATTTATGCTTAGCTGCTTCCTGGGAGAAAATTTCAGTTGGCAGCGAACTGAAGGACAAACGGCAAGCTTGCTTAGTCCATACATCCCGTCAATTCCGCGCTTCTTTAATCTACACAGAGCCCGATTTTTGTAGGAAGTCACGAGCACTGAGTGAACAATTCGGCTCGTGGTATTACAGGGGATGCACATCCATCCACGCACACCGAAGTCCCACGTCCTTCTGCGTAATGAAAACCACTTCTTTGCTCAGCTGAGTTTCCCTTTTCCTTTAGGAGCGTCAGACATGGATTCTGGCAGGAAAGCGAGAATCCTGAGTTGTGCAACACGGATTGTTTGATCAAAGACCTTTCCATCCCCACCTTGAATCTATATCTTGATTGGGACTTCGGCCATACTATCATAGAGGATGGCTAACATTAATGATTTATATGTCGGTGGACACAGACCCACAGCGTCATCGACCTCATCACATTTGTGTATATATGAGGAACTGTTTCGCTGACCAAATCCTTTGGCCTCTACGTCTAGGTTGGCGTCTTGTTAGGGCAAATAGGTAAAGGAGAGAAGGAGGCCCCTCGTCATACAAACAGCTTCCGATGCGCATTTCGGGCACGATCAGTTCCAGGATACAGAAGCTCTCCCCCCACTTCTGGATTACAATAGGACTGGCCCAAGGAGCAACCTCGCGGCACATTTCGGCCGACTGAAAAACAGTAAGGACAGAAGAAAAAAAAGATGAGAAGTTCTCCCTCCCCTTTAAGAAATTTAGGCGAGAGAGTTTGCGGAAGGGATCACTTAAGGAGCGAAAGCCGACTGGGTGAGCTAGTCTCGTGACCGGAGCTGGCCCCGCCTCGGAATCTCCCCCCCCTCGCAGCCCTCCGCGTTCCATTGTGTGTGCGAGCTGCGTGCGTCCCCGCCTCTCCTTTTTTGGACACGCCCTTTTTTCTCTTGGCTCATTTCCGGCGCGGCCGCTCGCTTCCCTCTGAGGAATCGGGAGAGTGAAGAAACAACAGCCGCCATTTTGTTGGTGTGTGAGCGATTGAGGGGAGGGAGCGAACGAAAAGGACCGAGCTGGGCGGGTAGAGCCCGGGAGGTGGAAAACAGCGACAGAGACCTTCAGCAACTCAGGGCCCCTGGCCGGCCAGACCCGAGACAGCCCGAAACCTCCGTGATACACCCACTATACTACCCTCGTAGCCAGTAGGGGAGTACGCACTCCCGGTTTCGGCTAGAAACTCGGAACCCCGGGTGGACTCCACCCCAATTCCTTCTGGCAGTCGAGCCCGTTCGCGGGTCCAGGAGGCCGCTTCGCCTCGATTTGAGAGCTGCTACTTCTCTCTACATCTCCTTTCCCGTGGTCTATATGGCGGAGAGGAGACGGGGCCGCTCCAGAAACGCCTGAGGCACGGCGTCTCCAATGCCGAGGAGAGCCTTATCCTCTCCGTAGATCAAGCGCTCGTAACCATCCGTATCCTCCGGGGAGGGGGAAGAGGCTGAGAGAAGGGGGGGAGGGGCCGCTCCTGCCGCTTCCTCCTCCTCTTGCTTTGGGATCGATCCCGTCGTCTCACCAGAAAGGGGTACCCCGCCAGAGAGAAAGAAAGGAAGAAAAGGAGGGGTGGCAGGCGCGCGTCCTGAAGCCCACCCTCCTCAGCTCCCATCCCGGAATCTCTGCTGCCTCCATCGGGACAACAACCTCTCCTCCGCCTCCTTGTTCCTGCACAACAAGATGTGAAGCGGAGACTCCTGGGACTTAGCTTCATCCTCCTCCTCCTCCTTACGGCTCCCTTTTCTGCAGCCATTAGTGATTAGCAAGAACGGCGCAGGGGGAGTTGGGGACCCTCGGTACGTTCCGTCTGTGATCCCCTTCCCCAGCCCCTTGTTCACCAGTATAGGCATTTTCCTCCGTTGCAGGCTGGTTTTGGAAGGAGTAGGAAAGAACTGCGAGCAGAGAAAAACGATTCTTTCTCTCTTCGCCTCTCCTCCTTCGCCCGCCTCCTTGTGGCGATGAGGAGGAGGAGGACGACGCCGAGGAGGAAGAGGTTGATGGCGGCGAAGAGGCAGCAGCAGGAGGAAAAGACGACGACCCCCCGGAGGATGAAGATGGTGGTATCGGCGGCGACGGCGGCGAGGAACCACCAATTGTTCTACGGCCGGATTTAATTCGATTTGTAAATTTATCAAGCCCTTTTAATTGATTATAGGAAGGGTTTGTTCTGTTGTTTTCATCCTTGTTTTTCCCTGTGGCCCGGAGAAAAGACTGCTTCCACACCCTGTTTCCCATCTCTGTTCCCCCTTACTCACTGCTATCCAACAGAAATCGATCTCGAGGAGCAGAAAAAGAGGAACTTTGTCTATTTCTTCTTCAGTCCATTTCCATACTGCTGTTCAGTTGATTTTGGATCAAAGAAAACGGCTGAGGGCATTGGGGATCCCCATCTTTAATTTGGGCTCTGTTTGTCTAAAAAGAATTAAAAATGGCCGAGAATGTGGTGGAGTCGGGCCCGCCTTCAGCCAAGAGGCCTAAACTCTCTTCACCGGCGCTCTCTGTCTCTGCAAGCGATGGCACAGGTCAGTCTTGGGCATAGATCCCTTAATTTTACCTTACCACAAATGGGCTCTCTTTTTTTTGCTAGTCTTTTTTGCTAGTCTGTTACATTTCTTTCCTCTGTCTATGTACTTGTTTTTAGTTTACATTTTGCAATATTGCTTTGGATATTTAATTGACATTAATTTTTATTTCTTTGAAGAGGTTGAAAATGTGTTGATGTTTACCTCTGAGTGCTGGCAGCACTTGAAATCTTGTAAAAAAGTGATAATTATTGCACAGTTATTATCTATGTGTTGATGTAGATTTTTTTCTTCCAATCTTAAACTCATTTAATCTGAAGAGTCCTTATTTTTCATCTTGGCAATGTTCTGATGGCTAAGTTTTGATTTCCTGTATTTCCACCAATTATTTACTACTAATATTGTTTGATAAAGGGGTAATTACAGCTGCTGGTAGAATTCATGTTGATGCTTTTGTTAAGACAGCTTCACTAGACCAACACTGAAAAACAGTACAGACTTTCTTTATCTGTATTTTTATGTGTCATCTGCTTTTGTTCAGAGACCAAAATGTCTGAATTTCTCATGAAGTCATGCCTGATTTGTAAAGATGAGTACAGCAACACTTGTTTGTTTATTTATTGAACAAATCAGCTGGATAGAAATGCTACAACTCCTTTGAAATTAGCAATGCATGTTACAGGTGTTCATTTAGTAACAACTGTTTACAGGTTCTCTTAGAAGTTCAGGGAACTATACCCCTGTAAAGAACAAATTGGCTGCAAGAGAAAAATTGTGTTGTTTTCCTGAGATTTCTGAGTAGTATATGATTACTCTATGCAATAGTTGTTTTAACTCATTTTATCAGAAGAGATTATCTGGAATCCTTCAGTCAAAAATCTAGACATTCTGATTATTAACGGTAACCAGACTTGTTCATTGAATTTGTTTTGTACTGGATATATAAATGCAGGGGAAAATGGCTGATTGTGTTTGATAGATAGGCTATGTATATGTATTTTTTGTTTGAATACTGGTTGGATACAGTAGATAATTTGGAATGATTCTTGTGTTTAGTATTCACTTCCGAACAATGTTTCTATTTGAATCTGCAGTCTATATTGATATCTCCAACAACTTTAGGGATTTTTAGGTTGTTTGCTACCAAGAGCATTAGTTCCACTATTTGTCAGGCCTAGTATAACACTTACCTGAAAATCAACAAGTTCCATTTTGCTAGTAGGAAAGCAGAGTTGCCTTCAGAATTCTTTGTGGAAGTATATAAAACAAATACTATAAAATAATACTTTTTCAGAGTTATGCTATAGAATAATACTTATTAAGGTTGTATTCCTTTCCTATGCAGACAAAATTGAAAATATGCATCCTGGGTTTTGTTTTGGTTTTTTTGGTTGCAAGCCTCTGCACACTTTTCTGGGACTATATTTCATTGAATGAATTCATAGACAGTCATATGAGTGTATTGTGAATCAGTACAAGCCCATGCGTGTTTATTCAGATATAAATCTTATTGGATTCAATGGGACTTTTTCAATGAATGCTTCTTTTGCCAATGAGAATGGTACATTTTGTTTGATTCTCCTCCAAAAGCCATAGTTTTTGTCTTTCTATGTTAGTAATAAGCGATTGCATCTTTGTATTTCCAATGCGTTTTAGAAATACAGAAGATCAAATTAAGTTTGTTGTATTGACTGTTTAGTTTGTTACCATCATTCCCAATAGTTGCTAAAAGCTTCTAGCTTTGCATTAATCATTACTAATACAAATTTTATTCTTGTTGGTTGAATCCTCTTTGAAATAATAGTCAGTTGGAGATGTTGAAATGTAATAAGCTTAAATATTAAGTACTTTCAACATATTGCAACTAATGAATCTCCAGTTGTGCTTTGTTTTAATATTCAGTTTTCTGAAGGTGTGAAGATAACTGTGATTTAGTGTGTTCAGATAAAGCTATGCAGAAAAATGTTAACATATGTAAGAGTACTAAACCTCATATTTGCAACAAATTACTAACTTCTTTCCCATAATGCTGCGTCACAGTGCTGCATCTTTTTTCTAGCTATTATAAGCATAGATTCATTTTTCTGTTTTTGTGTGTTTTTTTTTTTTTTTTTGCTTACTCTAATGCTCTAGAATATGCACAGGTGTAAATGCTAAATTTATTTGGGAGCTATGGGAAAAGAGCCAGGCATCCATATCTATTGACAAATTGGAAATACAACTAAGTTATGTAATTACCAGAAAAATAAGAAAGTTTAATTGATATAATTCTGTCTTTATCCCCAAAAGCAGCTTTATTCCTTAGAATTTCTACATAAATTTGTCCACTAATACAGTTCTCCCTGAAATATTTTGCCACAGTTGTCAAGAATACCTTATATACTGAGCATTTTTCATATAGGATTTTAATATTTTATTTTTTGAATATAACCAAGTCTATTCCTATATGAACTAAAGGGGAGGCAAAAAATCAGAATACTTAATATAAGCATGAAGTGAATGAAATAACACAGCCGTTGAGGTAGCATTTTGTGCTTATAACCCTTCTCACAATATTTTGAATCTTTTTTTCACATAGATTTTTGACAAAATTCATCTTAGAATGCATTGCATTTTAGTTGTATTTCTGCAGTTAAGATATGTAAGTCCTATATCTGCTAATAAAACTGCAGCTGCTCTTCAGCTTAATGATACTATGTGTACAAACTTTTTTTTCTTTCCAAAAATGAATTGTTTCTGTCATCTTGCCTACTTTGTGACTACTGAAAGATCTGTAAATATGTGTAGTATACGTCCTAAACAGCTTAGCGGGTACAACTATTTGGACTCAATAAGTCAGGTCTAGGGATGCTGAAAGGAAT
This sequence comes from Python bivittatus, assembly GCF_059951505.1. NCBI lineage: Eukaryota > Metazoa > Chordata > Lepidosauria > Squamata > Pythonidae > Python > Python bivittatus. The sequence continues at coordinate 35,516,049 of NW_028277058.1, read as the reverse complement.
ATTTGATTGTCTCCTTCATACATCAAGCATGTGTTTTAAAGTCATTGCAGTTTTGAATAGGTTTTGAGTTTGTATGGGAATCTTGAAATCCCTGTCATTTTGACAGAAAATTTATTCCAAATGTCTGAAGAATTATAACACTATATTTGATACTTTTATGTATCTGTGCAACTGAAGTAGACTTTCTGTGAAAAATAAGACTATTACATTAATAGTTTATTTCAGTGTTTGGATAGAATATAGGCATTTATCTAGTTGGTTAGTAATCCAAAATAATTATGTAAGTGAGTGGAGCTTACCAGCTTTTGGTGTATATTCTATATTGGCATTTTCTTTAAAGCCAGAACTCCTTCAGAAAAGGGTAGTTGAAGAGAGTAACTCTTATAATGTTCTTTGTTTCTGGCTTTGTCATTTCATGGCAGGAGTAATTATCACTTGCCTAGTAGTATTCAGGAACACTAAGGAAGTGGAGCAGGTGTTTTTGCTCTTATATACTACAGGATCCTGTGGATCTCAGATCCCAGAGGGAGCTCTGGCAGAGCAGCATGCCATTTCAATTTCCATCTGTATTATATGTGACTGTCCTTGGCTCTTCAAGGAGCCCTAAGGTAAACTTCTGAGGGAGTGTAGAATGCACAGCCTCTTGGTTCTTCTTTCCTTAAGCAAAATCTCTGAAATTAGCTATTAAGATTAGATAAGAGATTTGTTCAAATTCTCACTTAAAGCAATTATTACTTATAGCAGCTATGCCATCTACTGTAATTGTACTTTGAGCAAGTTTCAATCAGTGATGATAGGCCAGTGCTACTAAACATCATACAGTAGTTGCTTGCTTTTTTGAAATCTGTACCACAAAATGTTTTCTCTATTAACAAATATCAATAGCTTTTGATACCTTCTGATTTTTAAAATAAAAACTGCTTATTTACTGAAAGGTATGTTTATTTTCTAAAAGATCATTAAATGAACTTTGTCTTGTACATCAGAATTTAATTGCCAATTTTTGTCTACTTACAAACTGAGTTTAAAAAGTTATTTTTGAAGTTGATATATAATAACTACTTTAATATTTGTAGTTAAGTTACATGACTTACTTTTTAGAATTGGAAAAGTGAAAAATAGAAGTAGTTCTGAAAAGTATGCAGTCCCGTATGTATGCATGGTATCTCTGGATACCAGCCAGTGTGATGTAATTGTTAATATTATTAGTGTTAGATCCAGAGGTGCACTCTGCAAAATTCTGAATTGAATAATCAATGAATAAAGGAGGGGAAGATGATGTTGATTCACCTTTCTATTATGTAGCTGCTTGTACTCCCCAAAATTTGCTCTGTGTAATTAATGACCCTCCAAAACTGAATGAGGAGGTAGCAGTAAAAATTGATTCCCTGCCTTCTTTCTCCAAGAGGAAGGTATGTTGAATTTCTGTATCCTTCAACAATACAGAGTACATGTTGGTACACCTCTGGAACCATCCTTAAGTTAGTAGGGTGATGAAGGCATTACTTCCAAGTAAATAAGATTATTGTACTTCGTTGGCGTGTTGTATGATTGATTAAACCAAAAGAGAAGAACATCTCTAGATCGGTTGTTTTCAAACAGTCAAATTCAGCTCCTGTTTAAGGGGTAAATCATAAAATTAGAGTGAAAACTATGTAACTTATTAGTGTTTATGCTCTTTATCATTAATATTTGAATCATATCTTGAGGATCATAGGAATATTTTCTTCAAATAAGTTGAAAATCATTCATGTATTTTTCTTCAGTGTATAAAGTCCAGCCATGCGGTGCCATGGATATTTAAAAAAAAAAATTATATATAAATAATGTGGTAAAGAACATCACTTTTCTGTAGGAATAGTTCTTTTTTGCCAGACTGTTCTATCAGCTGCCCTGGGAATACTTTAGTTTGAAAAGTGGCATGCATATTCTGATTTAAAAACAACAATCACCAACATTGAAAATCCTGAACATTTTGCTAAAACCCACTGTTTTTGTCTGATCTGCTTTGTCACTACAAGAAGCTGCTACACTTCTTTGCAAATGTTACCTTTTCAGAGCAACTGTTGAGGTATATTAACAAACGTAAAAGCTATTTGAAGTAGTATGGTAAGCTATTAAATTTGTTTGGTAGGAGAAATTGTGCCTCTTGGAGCAATATTTGATTTAAAAAAAAATTTTTTTTAAAGATAAAGTCAACCTAGAATTTGCCACAATCCCTAAACTAATTTTAAGAGAACCCTAACTAAAATTTGTGGGCATTGGTAGTCTTCCTTTAGATTTCACTTTCGGCAGCTCTTAAAGCTGTCTTAGTGGGGGGGAGGAGATTCTGGAATTTAGGAAAGCTATTAAAGCAGTTCATGATTCCATTGCAGGAAGCTTCTGAAAGACAAATACTTGGAAACCAAAGCACCTGGCTCAGTTTTGTATTTCCTTTAAGATCTTTACCTATTGAATATCTTGGAATAAAGGCTGTAGCATTAGAAATGCTCATCCTTCTAGCATATTATATCTGGGCTATAAATATGTTCATTAAATTCACACTGAATAAATTTGGCAATAGAACCAAAATCGGATTGCTGTTGATTTTATCTGTTTGATCATTCAGAAACATGGAATGAGTAGCTCTCATGTTTCTACATCCTTCAATTATTTAATTTTTAAACTTGTAAATTTTGAGGTCAGTTTCAGGCAAAATAAAAAGAACAATTTCTTGTCTATTCAGTTTTAACCTGGTAATGCTTTCTGACTAGATGTGATGGATCATGTTAGCTGGCAAGTTATAGAACTAATGATCAGGCAAGTAAAGAGTGGAATTGTTGAATTGTGTTTAATGTCATGTGTTTCCTAGTAATGTGTGGCTGAAACAATGGTGGATAGGCATATGCACTGGTTTGCTGCTTTTAGTTTTAAGCATTGGGGTTTGTAGCAATTGTAGGATGTCACATTTAGCATTTGAGATATGTTTAAAAGCTTTATAAACTTGGAACCAATATGAGTTAATTGATACTGTTGCAGAGCCAAACTGGGTATATTAAAAATCATGTCATTTAACTTGATTTGAGAGGGTTGTTGAGGTGAAACAGTGACTTTTTGTTTAAAAAATATTTTTGGTATAAAGCAAATTAGATAAATAGCTGTTCTATCAGGACTGAAAATTAACTTCATTCATCTGAAATGTTTGTTCAAGTGCTCTAAATCACTTTTTTGCTTTTTCTCTCCAGATTTTGGATCTCTTTTTGATTTGGAGCATGACTTACCAGATGAACTTATCAGCTCTACAGAACTGGGACTTACCAATGGTGGTGACATTAATCAACTGCAGACCAGCCTTGGTATGGCACAAGATGCTGCTTCTAAACACAAACAGTTGTCAGAACTGCTACGAGCTGGTAGCTCACCAAACCTTAATATGGGAGTTGGTGGGCCAGCCCAGAGTATGGCCAGTCAGCCACAACAGAACAATCCTGGAATGGGAATTTTAAACAGTATGGTCAAAAGTCCCATGGCACAGGCTGCACTGACATCTCCAAATTTGGGGATGGGTACAAGTGGGCCAAACCAAGGTCCATCAACTCAGTCCACTACAGGAATGATGCCAACAGTAAATAGTCCAGTAAATCAGCCCGGAATGGGAATGAATGCAGGAATAAATGCTGGCATGAATCCTGGTATGTTGTCTGCAGGAAATGGGCAAGGAATGATGCAAGGGCAAGTTATGAACGGTTCAATTGGAGCTGGAAGAGGACGTTCCAATATGTCATATCCAAACCCAGGAATGGGAAATGCTGGTACTCTGATTGCAGAGACATTGCAGCAAGGTTCTCCTCAAATGGGAGGACAGGCAAGCCTGAGAGGTCCGCAGCCTGGAGCAATGAACAAGGTAAGTCAAAGATTTTATTATGAACGCTGACAATGAAAAATACAGTTTCAAAATACCATCCTTTAGAGATGTTTCTAGATATCTTGCCAGAAGCCTTCAGCATATTTGTGGATATGTAAGCTTATCAATGCATATTAAGGAGAAATTTTACATGGGTGTGGAAATCACTGAACTGTATTTTAATAACCCTGTAGCTTAGGCATAGTATATCATTCCGAACAAATGCTTGAATTTATAAGTATGATGGGTTTCCCATATGCAGAATTATTGTGCATGAGGTAATAAGTTAATAGTTTGTCTAATCAGAAGTGTTAAAAACTACTCCAAAGGCTAATATTACTATTCTTAAGTAGAACATTAATATTAGAATGTGTCAGAGAAGATTATATTGGCTCTGACTCAAATGTTGAGTTTTGCAAAATGTCTTGAATTTGAAATGCTACTTTTCAAAGCCCAAATGGTTGTACTGAATGCAAAACACACATTTTACACATAAAACAAAGTTTTCCATCATTTTGGGAGTGTTTTGAATCAAAACAGCAGTTTTGAAATTGAAACAGGACATTTTGAATTCAAGATAGTTCAAATTCAAAATATTTTGCATGCCACTACTTAAAAGGGTGTTATTTTGTATCTTCCTTTGTCAAGAAGTGGTTAGAAAAATTATATTAAAATTTTTTGCTATTAATTATGGTGCCTAGTTGGAGCCTCCAGGCAGAATGTATTTCTGAATGTGAATGGTGGGTTTCATACACTGCTTATGATTCTTGTGGGAGCATTTGGGAAGTATTTCTAGTAACTAAGTGATGGGCTAGATTGAATGTATAGTTTAATTGAATAAACTGTTAATACCAAATAAACATTAACGTGATTGAATTCAAACTTTTTAAGCCAGAAATTATTTCAGTCCAGTTTGGTGGATAAACCATAGTAGATTGGTTATTACAATGCTAATCTGTAAACCAGTTTCCAAATCACATCACACTAAGCTTTGAAACAAAGTGTCCTGAGCCTGTGTTTGTGATAAAACTTAGGGTGAGTTTATGCTAAGGCATAGTGAATGTGGTTTGATTTTGATTTTATTGGACAGATCTAGTGCGATATATTCAATGAACCATGATTAAAACAAACTGTGGTTTAGTAATTGACATCATGCTCGTTACTTTCATTGGTGAAATCTGTTAGAGGAAGAGCAGACAAATATTGAATAAAATGAACACAGGTAGTCCTTGCTTAACAACCCTAATTGGGACTGGCAACTCTTGTTAAGTGAAGCAGTTGTTAAGTAAAACTTGTGACCTCCTGCTGGCTTCCCCATTGACTTTGCTTGTCAGAAGCTGGCTAGGAAGGTCATAAATGGTGATCACATGATTGTGGGATGCTGAGGCCATCGTAAACGCATGACAGTTGCCAAACACCTGAAGTGCAATCATGTGACCTCAGGGACACTGCGGCAGTCATAAGTGTGCAGAACGGTTGTAAGTCAGTCTTTCAGCACTGTTGTAACTTCAAACAGTTGCTAAACGAATGGTTGTTAAGCGAGGACTAGTCATTTACTGTTCATTGTGTATACTTCTGTAGGAAATTTAGTGAATAGTTTTATTAAGAAATATGTTTAAGAAATTCAGTATTCCAAATTAATAAATTACTTCAGGAAAATGATTGGGAAAAGATTGATAAGATTTGAAATTATATCTAAATGAAATCTTTGTCATACTTGTCCAAATTTAATTGTATCTTGTGGGCGGTTGTACACTGTGTTCCTAAGTTGATAATTCTGAGTTGGAGCCCTGGAAAATCAGTGCAGTTCCGTGCACAAAGCAGCAGGTGAGGGATGGCGTAGTCTAAATAGAGCAGTTGCACTTGGGGGGATCAACACAGATCAGTTACCCTACTGATTTCTAGAAATTTGCACAATACAAACTTTAATTTGGCATTGTAGCACTGCTCCCCCAATTTCCAGTTGCTAGATTTTTTTGCCCTTTGATTACAGTATGTATTAACAGAATGGTACTCTTACAGGGGCTTTCTTTACAACAGAGCTGTATTGAAATCAGCCTGTATATAACATGCCTTAAACAGGGAGATAATTGCAAGTTCTCATTATTCTGTATACCTGCTATTGAAAGCTGTTCTAGCAGGTAGAACATACTACAGGAAGAGTGCAGTAAAAATAATCTGGAGTATGAATGCTGGGAGCAGAGTAACTCTTTGGTTTTTGATGGAATTCAGCTGTTTCTAGATGCATTTTAGCAGAATAACAATTAAAATATATTAGAGTTTAAATTAGTTTTTTTATCTATTTAAAATGCCTTCAGACTGCCTTTTAGGATAGAACCCAAACCATCTCAGAAAATAAAAAATATGTATAATAAAAGTACTAAAAGCCTGTTTAACAAATAAAGCAGGCAGAACATCCCAAAAATATTAAAACTTAAAATTTCTTTCAATAATATTGGTAATATATGACCTGATTCATACAGTGCTCTAAAGCAAAATTGGTTTCTGGCTTAAAGTGTTGTAGAAGCCCAACTGTTGTAGTTGGTTTAGTAAATAATGGTTAAAACAAGCTGTAGTATAGAATTTACAAAGCCTATAGGTGGCTTGTGAATCAGTGGCCTGATTTCCACTAATACTTGGATAATAACATTAAACTTTCTCAATAAAAGATCAAAATTATACAAAATTATGTATTGGGATATACAGTGGATAGGGTTTAACTTGAGTATGGATGAACTGAACATTAATTCTAAATTTTTCTCTATTCAAAGACAGCACTAATCCAACCTGCTTTATTAACCATCAGAAAGTCCCTGGAATCATTTTCATTTTGAGTAGGTTTTTAATTGTAGCTTGACTATTCCTGATTTTAATTATGTTAAATTTGAGTATGTGTTTAATGTTGTTCTTGTTACCGTATTGTATTAGTTCTGACCACAGTTGTCTGCCCCAATCCTAGCTCATTCATGAAAAATAAGTCCAGAACTTTTAAAGGAGAGACGCTTCAGAGGAATGTTATTGTATAAACTTTGTTGGTTGTACATCTAATGCACTGCCACAACTTTTAAAGAACGTGGCTCTAATATGCAAATATACTCCTGTATTCAACCATTATATTGTGAGATTGCATCATTATCAGTTACACAATTTGCTGATTTATAGATAGATGTTATTTGCCTTATGATTCCAATTGTTTGAACCAAGAAAACGAACCATATTGTAATGAAGATTTGTTTCATTTTTTTCAGATTCTTTTATGTTTATAAGTATCACTATTGCAGATGGAGTTTGTTAGTTATCTTTATGCCAAAGAGGATGTTCAAATTGCTATAGGGGGCTACAAAGTTGAATAATTAGTTTAAATCTGCTATTTCAGAATTATTAACAAAATATTACCATTGTTAGGCATAACTTAGATCACGGATTATAATAAAAGTAATTTGGCTTTGTAAATCTAGAAGATCACAGGAAAAAGAAAACCTTAATCGTCACTACTTTCAGATAAATTCCTATATGAGAGTAGTAATTTGTCACAAACTATTGGGAAATTATTTTTTTTTTGATGAAGTTATTTCTCAAACATGGCAGCACAAAAACTGCATTATTGCTCAGTTTCATCACTTGCTGCATTATTATCATAATGCTTAAGGGGTTCTGGTAGCATTTAGTGGATGTCTTAAACTGTATTATCAAAGATACCTTTTGGGAAAAAAAAGTACAATCACCCTAGTACTTAATGTTCTATCAGTCATATAAACCTCATTATCTAATTAACCTGTGAATAAGAATCTCTGATTCATTAGAATCTAGCATCTTTATAGACTTTATCTATAATAATAGAATGGACACCACTGTCGTCTTGTGGATGCTGGAAAGGTGTGATATGCAAAGGCTATAATAATGTTCTCATTTTCTCAGGACTATATAAAAACAAATTAACCCACAAATAACGCAGTGAAATATTGCTTCTGCAAATAAAGCTATTTAAAAATGACCCTGGCAATTTAAAAAAAAATCTAAATTGTTTAAAGAGTTACCTGGAAGACACAACCAGTTTCAGACACTTTACAGATACATGCATACAGTACAAACACATGGTTAACTTCATCTGCATTGGATGGTGCTGGTTTATAATTGATAATCCTCTTGAATAGTATGTTCCTATTCCTGTTTTTAAAATTGCTGCAAGCAACATATTTTAGCTGGGTTTATATTTCAAGCTAAGTTACACTCTGTTTAAGCATTTTTTTTAATGTATGGTTTACAAATCATATGGCTTCGTGTGAAAGCTAGTTGGAAAGTTGGATCCAAACTGCAGTCAGAAAATTTCTGTTGATGTTAAAGTAAGTAAGTAGAACACTGAATTTCTTGTGTTCTTCTCCCTATAACTAAGAAAGCCAAATTGCATGCTGTTCTGGAGGCCTGGGGGCTTTCAGAGAGCAACATGGCAGATATGATGTGTTGCAGGGGAGACAGTATAGTTGATACCTGCCAAAATAGAAGAGGCCACATGGCTGTGTTATATAAAGTTTCTGCTTTCTTTTCAGGGAATATTTGACTAGTCAAGTGAGCAGTGTTTGGATTCTGAAAAAGTGGCATAAGATAAATTCAGGCTATCTTGAAAAAAGGAATTGTGAAAAAAATCTGTTCCAGACCATAGGTGTGAATCTTGGAAGATTCTTGAAGGAAGAAAGAAAATTACTTTTAGTTTGAGATAAGAATATTGATGGTATTGTGGAATTTGTTCGTGACAGAATAGAACTATGAGCTTAGCTGATACTGAAGCTCATGGATGGCTTCTAGTTAGTATAGTGAAACCTTGGTTTAACAGATCAGTTCGGTGAAAAGAGTGTCTATTACTCCTAAATGTCCAATAAATTGCAAATTATGTCATTTGCCATGATTTAGATTATTTGCTTAATATTGTGATGCAGTTAATATCATTTGCATAATTCATATTTTTATTATTTGCATATCATTAATGTGAATTTAACCACTATGTAATATAAGTTATTTGTGGGAGGCAGAAACGTGGTCCATTGCATCTGTACTCTGCAAAGTAGACATCTGTTAACTTAAACGTTTCATTGTACTTGGATGGATTTCATTGCACCTTGGAATTCCAGGGCTATTGACTAGTCTGTGTCATTAAAAAAAAATCTCAAAAGAAGGGCATACCAGACCTCTTCCATAGTAATTCCAAGAAAACTACGTGGGCATATCATTACCAGAAGTTGACTTTGACTCTAGAGATTTTAAAGGGCTTTGACAGGTGGCAGCATCTTGCCACTTGACTGATTTTAGAAGCTAAGCATTGTGGTTATTCCAGAGCTATATGTCAAAAAGCATCCTGGAAGAAGACAATGGCAAGCCTCTCTATAAGGCTGCTGAAAAAACGTGTATGAATGCTCCAAGAGTGTCTTTATTTTACTATGATGCCATGGCTGTGTTTATGATGGCTAGGCTGTTTTGGAAATGGTTGCAAATTACATTTTATAGAATTGAATGAGGCCTTCTGCCAAGAACTTAACACTAGTCATTAGATGTAAGTTTGCAATTGGAAGTAAGGGAAGCAAAGATGCTTACAAAGTTTCATCTCATAAGTAATACTTCAGTATGAGTTTATTAAATATCATTGAAAAACTATCTTATATTAATGGAGGGATGGATCAGGAGACCAGTTTTCCATGGGCAGAAAAAGCACTATCCCTTGAAGGCCTCTTTTAAATGAGAATGGATTAATTAATGTGATAAGTGGCAGGGATTATACTATCATTTTTTCTCTTCACCATCCTGCCAAAATGTAAACTTGTTAGCATGCTGCTGGCCAAATGATGGTGGTTTTTTTGTGTGGCAGATTCCCACAGTGCACTCATGCACCAGATAACCATAGATGTTCTCTGTTCTTCAGCTTCTGAAAATTTGGAGTTTTCCTATTAAATTAGCTAATTGGTTAGTGTAGCGTTCCAACACATTGCCTATTCTTTCTGATTACTGTTGCTTGAAGGCATCCAGATTGCCTCCAGATGGGAGTGTCCAGAAAAAGAGCTAAGGGGGTTGCTGATTAGGGGTCTTGGCTAAACAGCTGCCAGACTTCTCACAACTTACAATCAACTTTTGTATTGGACAGGTGGATGTTTTGTACAGCTTCAGAGTGGTGAGGAAGGCTGTCCTCTTATTAATGAACAGAACTGTGAAATTCGGTGGTAATATTTGGGAGGAGTTCTAACAGGCAGAAACCCAGATGCTCGCAATCTAAGAGTCTCATGTTCAGCTCTCTTCCCAGTTTGTAGTATTTCCCACATCCTATTTTGCCATTTTGGAAATAATTCATAAAAATTTGCATTTCCAGCAACATAGGGGAGATGCTTTATGAAGAATTTATTGCTTCACAACAGTGCATTAATATAATTTGGGCATCCAGTAGCAAATTAGTGGGTTCTTTGTTTTTATATTCACTGAGATAGGTAGGTAGGTAGGTAGGTAGGTAGGTAGAATTTATTCTCTTTAAAATATGACCAAAACCTGGAGTTTTTTAAAATATCCAGAATAAAACCTAAGAAGAATTCTCTCATAAACGGAGAAAAATTTAGACTTGAATTTCATAGATGATGTGTCCAATATGCTTGTGTCTGTGTCTTAATCACAGAATCCCCATTGCCTGTGGAAGCCACCCATCATGTATCCCTTTTGTTTCATATGGTACCCTAATGTTCAGGACCAGCTTTTTTATAGAGTTAGGTTGATTTGGAGTTTCATGAAAATTAGGCTCATTTTAATTCAGGCAAAATCACCATTTGATGCTGTCCATTATTTTATAAGTTACCTAAGGTTTTCTTAACATTTTGCTGGGTTGTAGAATTGATGAATACTTAAGTATATTTTTTGATGGGGATTAGTGAAATGAGTAGATGTTATCTGGTTTAATTTGAACACACTGGATACAAATATGTTTTTCATGTATTTCGCTATATGAAATGTAGTGACCACTTGTATTTTGTACTATAAACTGAAAGTAGTAAACTACTGAAACAACCTTGACTTAAATATTTGATGAGATATAGTTTAGACTTCATTTCAGGACTTAAGCAAGTTATTTTGAAAGCTTACTACCTTCAAGCCCTATATTAGGTATATACAAAACTTACTGTTCTGGGAATAAACGTCATCTGGCCCCAAAACTCTTGTTTCATCTTGAACAACACGCCTGGAATACCACAAACTGCTTCAGCTTTAGCTTCAGAAAAGTAACTTCCAGAAAATCATTGGATTACCCCAGAAGGCCGCACCAGCATGGTCTGGAGGAAAACGATCTCCAGAATACTCTGTTCCCAAATCTGAGTAATTTAGCCAATTGTAAATTATATAAGCTGCTTGAATTAATTCTGTACTACAAAATTCTGCCACATTGCAAAATATAAAATTATATTTCATAAAATATAAAAAACTATAAAATATAAGGAGTCAATATAGTCCTTTGAAGAAAATCCAGTCATTTTTGCTTAGTTTCCTAGTTTTTGAAAGTTACAAGCTTTTTATGAAAAGTTTGTGGGAAACATTACAGATTCCTTCCCAGAATAAGCAATAAGCTTCTTCTGAGATGGCACCAGATATAAAAGATGTATAAAAATCTAGAAACTAAAATGAGTTTTAGTTCTGTTTTTTTTTCTTAGGTATAAATTAATCTGGTTTTGTGCCTTTTACTCAAAATTCCCATTGAACGAAGTAGGACTACTACTTTACAGTCAATTAATTGATGGATTTAATTTATTTTATGCTTTCGTTAATAGAATAAAAACTTTAATACTTAAAATAAGTGAAATTGCAGTTTTATTGAGTAATTAAAATATAATGGTAATATACTGTTCAGATCCTGAAATTTATTTCAGTAGTCAGAGATGAAGCAGGATAGGGCTTATTGAATTTGTTAATGCAATTTAGCTTAATAGTGGTTGGTTTCAGTTAGAAGAAGGGTTTTTTTTTTTTTTGCTGTATATGTACAGGTAGTCCTTGTTTAGCAACCACATTTGGGACTGGCAACTTGGTGGCTAAGTAGAAATTCATGTGACCACAACTGTGCTTTCAATTTTACTTCACGTCTCCTTTCCCCCCACTCCCTTTAGAATGCTCACCCCAGCACTGGGATAATTAGTGAGAAGGAAATTAGTGTTTGTATTTACATTCATTGGAGAGGAAGGGATTACAAGAGAGTAAGGCACACAATGAGGAATATGCTGTTTTGCACTAGCACATTCCCTGCGATGTGTATTCCCCATCGTGTGCCTGCTTACTCTTTTGTAATCCCTTCCTCTCCAATCCCTCTGCTTTGTGGGGGGTGGAGGAAAAAACGGGTCAGGCACAGGACAACATGTACTGACTGTAATGGTGAACACGTGACTGATAGATGCTGTGAAGGTCATAAATGCGCACCTTGGTTGCAAAGTTATTTTTTTCAAGAACTTTGAATGGTTGCTGCATGAGGCAGTCAGTAAACGAAGTCTACCTGTATCTTGCTTGAATGTGCAGCTTACCTTTCATACTAGTTTATAAATGAGAGGCCAATACTCCAGACCGTATTCAGCTAGTTAGTTGGTAGAGAACTCAAGTTTTACTTTCAAAATGGAGTTAGTACAAACTACAACAGAATGTTTTATTTCTGTTTCTAAGCATCTGCTCTCAGTAGCCCATATTTTAAAAGCTAAGCAGAAACCTTTTTTGGGGTTGGTGGTCATGGTGGTAGAGTGATACTTGAAAAGTGAAAACACTTGTACTAGGTAAGATTATATTTGCTTTTTGAATTAAATACTAAAGCCCATGAGTTTTGATTATTATTTATATTGTTTTTAATATTCATCAGATAGTTTTAAAATAAATTTAATCAGTGACTTCATTTGATTTTGTTAAATATTTTTCAAACACTATAATAGTTTTTACTCAAATCCGCAGACATTCTATCTGCAAGGTTCAGCCTTAGTCTGTTCTTTCCAATCCAGACCCTTACTCCTTCCAAATACCAGATCAGAATCTTTACCCCCTCTCCTATCTGACATCTTCTGTCCCTGGCGATGTATAACTCTATCATCTTCACACTGATGATACTTCTGTACATGCTAATGCATTATTTTTCCCAGATTGATCTCTGGGCCACAGTGATCTGGTTATTTCTGAAAAATAGCTATATACTGATTAAAAGATATTCTAAAACTGTTTTAGCACATTTATTAAATATTAAGCAAATGCAACTGAAATATTCCAGTCTTACGTTTCCATGCTATATTGGACATTTTCATAAAAATATTGAACCTGTGATTAGAGGCATTTTTTAATTTATCTAATATAATTTAATGTTTAATCAAACATCTAACTTCTGTTTGGAAATACTTTTTAAATTACTTTAAGGCATAATAATTTAATGGCATTGACTTCCTTTATTTTGCTTAAATTTTTTTTAAAAAGCCTTTTGAAGCACATGAGAGAGGCAGGTGTGTATATTTTTTTAGGAGTAATCATCTGAAATACAAATTAGCTGCCCTTTGCTTGTAACAAAATTTTGAAATGATAGTTTTTGATATAGAAAAATGCTGTGGGAAAAATGTAAGAAAAATTATTGTAATTGAAACACAGAAATAGAGTTTAGAATTAAGAGCAATCGAAGCTTGGATTAGTTTTAATTAACATGATACTTATATCTACAAATTCATATAAATAATAATTCCATTGTTTTGAAAAGTAATTACAGTGTGTATTTTTTATATTTTTGAAATAGTCAAGGGCACTTATTTTGGAGTAATAATAATTTATTAGGATTCTTTCTAGTTTTTATGTTGCATGCAAGAAGAGGAAGGCTTGTGGATTTTTCTTTTATGTCTCTTACATACTTTAAACAACACCAGTCCTGTACATATAGTTTAAAACATGCCCTATATGCAATGCATTTCCCCTACTTGATTGGGAATGATAGAAAACGCTATCTGTGTTTTATTCCAGTGTTACCCTCTACTGAGATTACTGTACCAAACACATTGTACCTTTCCTATTGCATCATCCAGGCCAATAAGAGCAATTCTATCTCTTTCTACTGCTGCCAGACAGAATGACTTTATTACACGCATAACAAAATTCTGTATGATAACGGGTGGATTATGACATCAAATAACATCTAGGCCACCGTTGAGCACTGGCAACTTGATTGTTAGTTGACCAAAATTAAATTAACTTGTCTGTGGATATGTTTAGCCAGATTATGTGGGTGCATCCTTTAATAAGTGATTCACTGTATTTATATTATCATTTAGTATTAAGCATTTTATTTAGCTGGCCTTTGCTTGTAACAAAATTTCTTTTTCTTTTAGAGTTAAACTGATGCTGAACTTATGATTAGTTTTAGACATGTATCATAACTTTTAAGTGTGTAATTGAACAATTATTACTAATTTTACATTATGCTTTATGGATTGTATTTTATCACTGATAGCTCACCATTAGCGCTACAATCTTAGCTGTATCTCTGTAGTTTCAATTTATGCTTGTCTGATTGAAATAAAGATTGTTATTTAAGTTAGTTTCCTTAACAATAGGAATGGGAAATTGTGCACGCACACACACATGCACATATATGTATAAGCATTTTTATTTCCAATTTCTAAATAGCCCTTTAACTTGTAAAATGCTTGGTCAAATATACAGTGAATAGTGACTTATTCAACCATTGTATTATTGTTGGAGAATCAGCGGCCTTCCAACTTTCAGTTTTTTAAATCATAAAAGTAACAATACCAATTTCTGTTGTAACAGTTTTACTTTGTTTATAATTCAAAAGAACATATATGTACTGCAGAACCAAATATGTTTAACTTTTATGCAAAAGATTGCCAGCCAGGAAAGCACAAGAGCGCACCATATAAATAAATGTACTTTAAGCATTGGATCTCCAGTAGTTATGTGAACCTACCTATACTATCATATTCTCCCTGAAAATTTAGGTATATATTCAGATATCAAATCAAGTGGTATCCAGGTACTTGGAAGCTGTTCAGGTGTGGATAGGGAAGAACAGGCTGAAACTCAATCCTAGCAAGGTGGAACAGCTCTGGATTTAAAGGCCTGCTGATTCCAGAGAGATACCATATTTAGTTCTGAAAGGAGTTGCACTTCCCTGGTTTAAAATTTGGGGTTCCTCTTGAACTCATAGCTCCTGTTCAAGGAGCAGGTAGTAGCTGTGGCCAAGAGGCCTTTGCAGAGCTCCATGTTGTGTGCCAATTACAACCTTTTTTGAAATGAGAAGCTTTACTTACTATCATTCATACATTAGTCGCTTCTTGATTGAACTATTCCAATATGCTTTACATGGGAATGTCCTTGAAGAGCACTTGGAAGCTATAGCTGGTCTAGAATTCAGCAGCTCAAGAGGTTATGGGCACACTTTGAGGTGTCCATATAACACCTCTACTTGAAGCGTTGGCTTCCAGGTGCAATTCAAGATGCTGACACCTTTAAAGCCCTTCATGGATCAGGTCCTGATTGTCTGTTGGACTGCCTTCTCCCCAAAACATCTTGTTGCTTAGTAAGATCTAGGATGGATACTTTATGTGTTCTCTCAACCAGAGATTGCCACCTACAGGGGCCTTGGAAACATGTCTTTTCAGTTGCCCCCATCCTGTGGAATGCTGTACCTCAGCCATTCAGATAGTCCCCTTCCTTTAGAAAGTCAGTGAAGACTTGGCTAACCAAGTGTTGGGGACAAGGTTACTATGACTGACTCTCTGGATAAGTAATTATTTTTAATTGTGTTGGAGGAATATTTGATTCCCAAAATGAATGGCTCTTTTATAATGTATGAACTTGATTTTAATCTTTGGTTATTTTATTTTTAACTTAACGCATGGATTGGGGAGTTGTATGTCACTCAGAATTGGAGTCGCCTATTTAGCCCAGTAAATAAAATGAACACTACTTGTTGAATTAATCTTAACTTTAAATCTCTAAAACTGTTATACAGAGATGCCAGAGTGATCTCTGCTTGTATGTATGCTTGAATATCTAATGTGTGTTATAAAAACAGTTTATAAATAGTTTCTATTGACTATTTTATAAAGAATGTGTTAAAAATTCTTTACAAGAGGGTATTCTGAAGCACTTAGAACTGCTGCAAAATACATCTGCAGTTTTAATCAAGCATACTTGTGTTGCAGTTCTTCAGTAATAAGTGTTTATAACTTAATCTTGTATATTGATATAAGTTTTACACTGCATTCCATGTCCAGGTCCTCCCATAAAAAGATTGCCTTTCTATTTTCAAGTTATGAAAATTAACATAATCATAAGACTCGAATAGGAGTTGGTATGCTACTGCACATCATGCCTCCCTAGTAATAACTAGAAATTGTAAAGGGAACCTAAGATCTAATAGTTTATAAGGAATGTTTACTATCCTGATTCTAAGATGGCTCATGAAGGCAAACTTTCAGTAGATAAACTTTGGAATTTTAAAACTATGCCTTCTAATATAAATTTATATCTGGTAAATTAAAGCTTCTTAAATCATTAACTGTATTTATTAGACTATTAGTACTTTATTATTTATTTGCATTTAGCAAGTTATTCTGTGAAAAATTAAACATGTGAGTTTCATGGATGTTACTGAATTTGAATGAAATACTAATTCTGAAAAGTCCTGTCTAGAACAAAGTGATGAAGCCAACAGAACTTGCCCAAATAACTGTATAAGCGGGGGGAGAGGTAAGTTCCAAATACCAACACATTTATTTGGTTCCAGCACAATAAAATAACAGTTGCAACAAAAGACAAACTCAAAAAAATTATAGATAAGTGATGCTCAGAAAATTGTAGATCTGTGCATACAGAGGAAAAAATACATGAATCACAAAATATCAAGTTGCTCCTTGAAGCTCTTCTAACTTTTTTAGGACCCTCTCTGCCACTCCCCTAATTCACCACCTGCAGCTTATCCTTTGTGTTTTTTCTTTCATTTCTGAGATGGCTGAACATGACTCAAAACAGAATGCTCTTCTCAGCTGCATGCCATTTTTATAGTTTAGAAATAGTTCTGAGGCTCAGAGGCATTTTTTGAAATAAAATTGGCAGTGGAGATCAGCAGTGCAATTTATAGCATCACAGAATACAGTATAGACAGTAATAAATATTGGACCAATGGTTTGACTTGGAGTGTGGGAGCCTCCGTGTTTCACAAACTTTACTATTTTGAACAGTACACATCACTTCAATTCATGCTTCTAATGTATTGTGTCAAGTAGAACTTCTTTCTTAGGTTGAAAAAGACACATTGGCCTTGTTTGTATTTTTAAAACATAATAGTCTCAGCTGGTGGTAGCTAAGGGGGGCTAATCAAGTTAGTACTTAGATGGGAGATTTCCAAGGAATCATAAGGGTGCAGATGAGACTGAGAAATTGAAAAACATCTGGAAGACCTCTGTTTTCAGCTGCTTCCAGAAGACAGCCAAAATCAGAACTAACCTAAGTTCAATGGGAGCACCTTCCAGTGGCTGGCAATGCTACAAAAAAGCAGTGCCTCTGTCCCTCAGCCCCCCACACATCCAAAAAGGGGGAATCTCTAGCTGCTTTTTTTTCAACAAGATTAAATAGGTTGGGCCAATTCTAGTGGGTGAATGCAGTCCTGAAAGTAACTTGGTACCAAGCCATAAAGAGCTTTGTAGGTTAACACAGCATTTTAATAGTACTTGGAAGCATATAGGAAGCCAGTGCAGGGCCCATAACACAGGTGTAATGTGCTCCCACTGGCAAGTGCCAAATACTATTTCGTCAGACTGCTGCATTTTGGACTAACTGAAGCTTCTGAGTGGTCTTTAAAGACAGCCCCATGTAGGGCACTTTGCAGTAATCTAAATCAGTGGTAACAAGGGCATAAGACAAAGTAGCAAGGTACAAATTGTATAAATAGCAGAAGACTTATTAATAAGGTATTAACATGCACCTTATTAACAAGTTGTTAACATTCAGTTAAGGCTAAACAAAAATATAATTTTATCCTCACAAAAGGGAACCAACTGTAGTTACAACTCTTATAATCAAGCAACTAGTAAAGATAATATGTGCATGTTTGAGATTGTAAATAAAATTGTTAGAGGATTTTTTTTTCACACAGTTGGTGACAGATAATTAAAACATTTTGTAGAACTTAGTGTCACTGTATTAAATATCCAAGGTGAGGAATACTCTTAGCTAATAGATGTGTTCATAAAAGTGAATATGTGCACATTGTACTGTGTCTTTTTGCTGTCTGACAATACTTTTTTCAGTATGATTACATTGGAATAGTGAAGGAAGTAAGGTTTTATATCAATTTTGTTTTCATGTGGTTGTAATATTAAAAAATAGAATAGTGTGCAATTCACAAATTGTTTATATTTCCATGTTTTAAGAATCATGTAACAAGGTACCGTATTTTTCCATTGATAAGATGCCCCCATGTATAAGACGACCCCTACTTTTCCAACCCAAAATTAAGAAATCAATATTTTAAAGATAAAGCAGAACACATTTTTATTTAGTAATTAGGTAACATTTACATGATACACTCAGTGGGAGGAGGTCCAAACTCTCTCTCTGCAGCTCTATTTCCATGCTGTTTTGCATAACTGATTACATTCAGTTTGAATTTTGCAGAGTAAGACATTTGCTTATTTATTTTTTTATTTTCTGACATCTTTATGGGCTCAGAATGCTCTGACATTACTGGTCCCTGTTGCATCTGCGCACTGCCTACACGCTCTCCACCTCCAACAGGATGTGTTCCAATTGGTATGTTCAGCATCAGCTGATGTCAGTTACATAAGGCTCGTGATTGGAGGAGGCCTGTTTGCAGAGACAAAGTATGGGCAGTTTCGCAACCACGCAGTTCTCTCCTCGGCTTACTTCCTTGCATAAGACGCCCTTCAATTTTTACTGTAACGATTTTAGAAAAAAGTATCGTCTTATACACAGAAAAATACAGTAAGTTGGTTGCCTGCTAAAACATTTGAATTCTACTTTGTTGTTGTCCTTTAAGCTGAATTTAAAGCTTTTCACCAATAGTGGTCATGTCCTTGCTGTGATGAGAATTGTATATTATACTTTCAGCAAACTTCCAGATCTCATCTGTCCTCCTGAGCTAGTGGAGTAGTAAACTGCTCCTGAATTCACATTGTAAGGTACTGAGATCACTTCCAAAGAACAAAGTGCAGTACAACTGCAGGAATGCTTCCTTTCTAGAAATCTTGAACAAAATGTTCTGAAATCTCAAAAGTAAATTTGCAAATTGCCATCCATTATACAGTACTTCTCATAATTTATGAAGAAATATTGGATAACAAGACTGCTTTATTTTGGGGATTTGGGGTATAATTCATTTCTATTGTAACAGCACAATTATCCTTGCCACTCAATAGCATCTGTTGCTGCACCTGCCCTCTTTCATGTGATGAGGTTATTATTGCCTGTAATCTTTCTGTTGCATCTGTAACAGCAGCATGCCTGTATAATATCAAGAGTAAGAAAATGCCAAAGGACTCCTTAATCTACCATCTTAGAGACTGTAAAGTATTTTTTATAGATCATCATTTGGTCTGTAAAAAATACTTGATCAGTTGATTGGGCAAATAAGGGGCAGGATCTAAAGGGTTGTGCATTATGTTCCATTTTTGTACTGGGGCTTTCCTGGAGCTCTCCCTGCTGCAGCTGTTCATGCTTCTCCCAGTTGCTTCTGAAAGTGGATGGCTTCTCTGAAGCAGGATTGAGTGTGATGCCAAAAGTTGTAGTGAAAGTAAACTATGACAGTCTCTTTACCTACTTGTTCATGGAATTGTCTGTCTATTCTAGAGTTGTGAACAAAGCTATTTTAGCCCAATCCATTATCAAATAATATCCAAATATATATGTTTTAACCAATTAGCTCTATAACAAGTTTATACTATTCCAAATGTAATTATGCTAAGCAGACAGGTTTTTTAATGGATTTCCTCACCCCCTTGGTAGAATGTCAAGGTAGACAAAATATAAAATATTTTAAAAAATAAAAAAGCAGAGTTGGAAACTAAAAACACACATACACACACACAAAGATTTTAGAAAGCAATGTCAGCATGATAAGCAGATGTAGAATCTGAGTGTGGTTGGCTGAAAGTAAAGAGCTCCATTTCTCATATTTCTGACTGCTTCTTAGAGGGTCTTTAATTAAAAAAAAAAAATCCTTCCCTCCCCCTCTCAAACTTGGTTTTACTGCAAATCTTTATTTACCCTTCCCATATACATTCTGTTAAATGAACTAAAATTTTGTTCCTTTTTTCAGCTGTTTGAATCAGTAGCTACCTAGAACATAAGCAGAGAATGCAACAATCATTTGCTAGCTTGAGTGAAGGAGAAAAATATAGCTGTCATCCTCTTTGGTCCCAAGGTTTAGAGGAGTCTTAACTGGCTTGTATATAAATTGGGACAATTATAGACTTCATTTTCAGAGACTGAAGCGTGGATGCAGTCCTGCTATTTTCATTCTTTATACTTAGATGCATTACAGTATAAGTTTGGAGATACAAATGAAGCCCCTATGAAGGGAGAGAGTTACTGTTTAATTCAAAATGGATGTGGATCTCAATAAATTGAATAAGATGCCTGTAACCAACTTATATCAGGAGTTTCTACTGTTGTCCACTAACAGACAAGGAAGGGAGTTTATTCTCTACTAATTAAGTACCCAAATTACTCTGCAGTTCTAAAAGATTTATACTAAAGCTATCCTGTGCCTATATTAACTGTCATCCCTCTAATACTTCTTTTGAGTTGTGCCCTACAAACACATTTTTTTGGGACAGTTAGAAAATGGGTGAATTTATTCTGTATTGGCACATATTTTAGGGCAGTAGATAATTTTATTTCTGATATATGAAGGGATTTCATAAGATTATAGCAATATACTGAATAAGCTTGCTCATCCTAAATAACTGGGGTTATCTATCATTGATATGTATTTTAAATTATGCCAACAATTGACTGCTCAAAATTATAATTGGAATAAATCTTTAGATATACTTAAAAACTTGTGCTTACATTTACTGGAAATGAAATCTCCATATAAAACTTCTGTGTACAGAATTCTGGGAAAATACTTTGTGAATTCACATATAAGTCTGTTACAAAAATATTATGTATCATATCTATTATAAGCAAGGGTCTCCACCTGTGTTCCCTTTAAGGTTTGTGCTGGTGCACACAGTAAAAAGTTGAATGCACACAAAATTTAGGTTCTCCCCAAATAATAATAAATTTAGGTGACATAAAACTCTGGGCTCATAAGGAGTCAAGAGGGTTGCTTGACACCACTGTAGCATGGATTGAGAGGGAGCTCCTGGGGGGGAGGTACCTTTTGTCCAGGACAGCAGGCAGATGGTCCTTTCCTGGCTTTGCAGATGACCTGCTCCAGATCAGGAGCCAGCTAGAAATATGCTGGGCATGACCCCAGAGCCTCCTGTGCATGAAGAAGCCATGCTACAACCCCACTCTGTACTGAGAAGTGGCTTCCAAAAGACCTCCTTGGTCCTTCTCCCTCCAAAAAAAGTTTCGTGTTTCAGGTTGCACAAGGTCCATGATTGTTGCTAACTTTATAAAAAATTCAAATTTTAAATTAATAATAATTAAAGTTTTAATAAGTTCAGAATACATCCAGAAAAGAAGGAAAGATTGGGGGGTGGGGGGGTAAGAAAAGAAAGAGAGCAGCCTATCTAAATGCTTTGTATAACGCTTTTTTTTCTTTCATTTTTTAATATTTCATTACAATATCAAATCCCACCCTCTCCCCCAGAGTAAATGCTTACAAAACATTGATTGCAACTATCAGTTATCAATGACTAGCAAGTTTATATTATGATCTCTAAGTGTATATGCATAGAGCCAATTTGGTATAGTGGCTAAGGCGTCAGACTAGAACAAGAGACAGTGAGTTCCAGTTCCGTCATAGGCACAAAGCCAGCTGGCAGGCCTTGAGCCAGTCACTTCTCTCAGCCATAGGAAGAAGGAACTTGCAAGCCACTTCCTAAAAACATTATCAGGGAAACTGTAGGGGGCAGTTGCCAGAAGTAAAAAATGACTTAAATCCACAGCTTTTAAGCATGTGGCATACAATTATACTTTCTAATTTCTATACTTTAAGAAATACGTAAGCATTTTAACATGTCACTTGTTCAGATGGGCAGCCATACAAATTGAATAAATGTCACTATCATATGCATTTGCAATTTACCCATATACTTGTGTTGTGGTGCACACATTGGCACTTGTTTGGGGAAAAGCTGCATAAAACTTATTTCTCCACACACGGCATGTCAGAAATGAGAAGGAATGTTGGTCCCCATATATTCTGATCCATGTGGTGAGTGATCTATTGTTTTTGTTTGAAGAATTGGAAAGAAAAGCAAAGAATTGTCACTGACTTCATAGTAAGATACTACCACTGTGGCTTGCCAGGATATGGGGAATATATATCTTGTATGCAGGGAGGAGAGAGAAACAGTGCAAATTCACTGAACTGATTGAAATCTTTTCACTGTCTTTAGGAGATGCTGTATATTGATCTAGATCAGGTGTTGCCAGATTGTAACTCCTAGCAGCTTTATATAGAGATGATTAAAGTTACAGTTAGACAGCCTTGGGAAAGCCCCAGGCTTGCTACCCGCATAAAGTTTTTGTGTTCTTATTTTATGCTCTTTTAACTAACTTGGTCAGTCCTCTGATCTTGAATATTTGTCATTCTACAAACAACCAGATAGCAAACACTTGGTTTCCATTGGGGGAAAAAGAGACTTTGGGATGCTTAGATACTTAGTTTTCAAATAAATATGTTGGATCAGTTATTGCTTTGACTGAATATATATTAGTCTGCACACTGTATACAGTTAAAGAGTAAGACTTGTAAACAAAAAGATATAAGAAAAAGATGGTGAAATAAAAAGAAACAAGCAACAGCACCAGTTTAAAGGTTCCTAAAGTGATCAGTTTGAATAGAAATAATTCAGGGAGGAGAGGAGCTAAACAACAACTTATTCAGCTAGATTGGTGGAGTGGCAGTATCCTTGTATATGACTAGTGAAACAATTTTTTTTGTGTGGTGTTGGTGGTAAAACCTATGCATTCCATTTGCTGGAATAAATTATATCTGTAGTAGATTAAAATTTAATGTCTGTTAATGATTTGTAATGTTAGCATGCATTTTAAAGGCTTCAGAAATATTGTTTGCCCTCATTCCAGCTTCACCAAGTCTGTAGGATGTGCAGAAAGCTTTAAAGGGAAGCAAAGTTGTCTTTCGTTTCAGTGTAAAAATAAGGCAGGAAGCAGTGTGAATCTTTCCTGCTGCTTCCCCCCACCCCAAGTCCAATTTGCTGCACAACATAAGAAATTCCTACTTCTCTCCAAACTGCTCTGTATATTCCAGAAGACTTCTAGGAGTCTGGTTTTCTCTCATTCAAGGAAAGAAAAAAGTAACATAAATTCCTTAGCAAATGGTAAACAGCTTTGGAGCAAGGCACAGTTTCTTCTGCAATCATTTGGTAAGGGAAAGAAATGACAGGATAGGTTCTTATTTTTTCTTTTTCAAGAGTCTGTTGGAAGAGATCCATGATTATGTATGACCTCTGACTTTTAGAATTTGTTCACTTTTACTAGTATGTTTGGAGGGCAAACTAGGCAAACCTTTCTGATTTAAATCTAATAGAGAATGTGCGTTGCAGCTTTTAAGAAAATTTCTTTTTAATGAATCTAAATAATCTCTTCAGAGAATTGCTGAAAGTGCTATAAGTGAAACTGAGAGGAGGTTCATGAATTCACATTAGCTTTCAGATTTTAATGTATAGCTTAGATTTGAATGCTCCATAAAATATTTAATCTGATTACACATTAAGACATTCTACAAGTTTCATTATATCCAATGAATGGAATCTGACTTTAATTAAGAGTATAACAAACTGAGAAGAATTGATGCCTTTGAACTGTGGTTCTGGAGAAGACTCTTAAGAGTCCCCTAGACTGCTAGAAGATCAAACCAGTCAATCCTAAAGGAAATCAACCCTGATTGCTCATTGGAAGGACTGATAATGAAGCTCAAGCTCAGATACTTTGGTCACCTAATGCGAAGAGAGGACTCTTTGGAAAAGACCCTGATGCTGGGAAAGACTGAAGGCAAAAGGAGAAGAGGACGGCAGAGGGTGAGATGGTTAGATAGCATCACTGAAGCAATGAACATGAAACTGAGCAAACTCAGGGAGGCAGTGAAGGACAGGAAGGCCTGGCGCAATATGGTTCATGAGGTCACGAAGAGTCGGACACGACTTAACGACTGAACAACAAATAACAAACTGAAGCATATTCAAATATATATTCAGTTATGAACTCTTTAAATTCAATGTGAATAGCACCAATGGAAATTGTAAGTTTAATTATCTGGGAAAGAACATATGAGAATGAACTAGAAATGAACTGTTACCAATAATAATATTGAATGGTTTTGCTTTGTTTTTTTAAGAATTCCTTAGTAGGTTGGCATTCATGAGAGGTTGGGAAGGAGATAGAGACAGGGCTATGCTAGAGTATATTGCACTGTCGAGATAGTTTGTGGCATCAAAATATTAGTTACTTGCTGTATATTCCATGATATGAAAGTCAAAATTAAAACTCGTTAACTAATCTCTCGCTTTTTATTTAATTTTTAGATGGGAATGATGAACAACCCCAGTCCTTATGTCCCGCCATATAGCCAAAACACTGGGCAACCAATTGGAGCCAGTGGACTTGGTCCCCAGATGCAAAGTAAGCCGGTATTACCTAATAGTTTGCCACAGTTTCCAATGGACAAGAAACCAGTGCCTGCTCCTGTAATGCCTAACATGGTAGGTAGTAACTTTAGTATCAAACTCTTTTACAACTAATTCAGAACCTTGCAGTATTTCTGTGCTAATAATTTGCATGCAGTTACATCATTTAGCTGCATCTGAAGCTACAGTGGGAAAAGCCATAATGGGGTGGGGTAGGGGAATAAATTATCCTTGAAGTCCAACTAGAAATAAGAAGTTACTGGACCTAGAAGAAAGAATGTTTCAACTGAACTATAATTTCTTAGCATTTTTTTCCCCTGATCTCCCTATCTTTTACCATAGTTCTGTCATACGATTCCATTGCCCCATTGAAATCACAGGTGGGGCTGCTGAAAGGTATCATTCAGCATCATTTGGAAGTCACAAGTCCTCTATTCTGACATACAGCACAGAGTTAGGAGATAGTTTTCTTTTTCTGGTTCACATTCTAGAAGCTGATACAAGAATAACGGTCTGTGATGTGTTCTGAAGTAGTGGCCATGCAATTCAAAGTGGTAATGATTTAGGAAGATATAAATGATGTGAAAGACTTTATATTAGTGAGATAATATTGCACCTGTGCTGACAATTAGTTTAAAAATGTACACATTTGTCATAGCTGGATATAACATCTTTCAACCCTTCTGTATCTTCAGAGGGAAAAGATTGCTGGATTCATGTGCATACATACCACATGCCATAAGTTTCATTGTAACTGAAACTGGCTATGGAGATGGGGTTATGCTCTTAGAGCGGATGTTGATAGAGTGGGGTCACTCTTAAAATATAAAAGTTAGGTACTTGAAGAGGATGGCATAAACTGAAAGAGAACTGAATGACCTTCACTGGAGAAACTGAACAGAGAAAAGATTTACAGTTGGAGAAATAGAAGAATATGTATGTGCTTTTAGAGTAAAATCAAGGCAATAAATCACTGAGTGGTTTGAAGAATGCTATAGCAGCCACAGAGTAAACCTGGGAGAAAGGGAGAAAATGATAACAATCATGAGAAGAATGGGTTAGGTGAATATGAAAGGCCACTGATGTTGGCAAAGTGAATATGAAGGACCAGTAGTGACAAACTGCTATTGGGACCATATAAAAAAGAGCTCAACTAATTTTTATTTTAAAAATGTGTATGCTGCTCTTCAAAATAAATTATTGCAGCCTTATATATTTTGGGGTAGGAGGAGGAAAGTACCAGTTCTGGCAATATATTAAAAGTATGTATGGCTTGTAAAATTCAGTTAGTGTGCATTTTAAGGTTCTTACCCTAAGGCCCTCCAGAAATATAATTGAAGAATGAGAAGAGTTGTGATCTATACGCTGGATGAGCTTCATAGGTGTAAACGGTTGAATTATACATTATTCATAATTTAAAATTATTTTGCAATCACCTTCACGTTTCTTTATTAAGAAACTAATACGTCTCTTGTCATCAGGTAACTGTCTGTTTGCCAGAACTATTTAACCATCTTTATTCTCTATGTATTATTTTAGAATTGTTTATAGCCCTTTCAAGTTCCAATGCAACATCTAAATCAGAATTTGTAAGACATGTAAGACTTTCAATATTATTTGAGATTGTTGACCACATTGGTTTTATTCATTTTTTTTATATTTTGTCTTCTATGCTTAGTAAACTAATTCAGACTTAATAGGAAATAAATTTAATGGAAGAGCATCTTTTGCTTAAATCAGCTTTACATTCATACTGTATAGGAGATGGTCCCTATTCTGAAAAGAATTGCTTTTCCCCTCTATGGAAATTTCTGCTGATCCAAAATGTATCAGTTTGAGATTTCTAACTCCAAATAAGGTTAAGTGGAAGCGTACCAAATCTCTCCTCAGAATGATAATCTGAGGTTCATTCAGAGGTCTTTCAGATGCTTTTATCTTTTGAGGTAAGCTGAATCAAAGAAGAAGGTGAAAGTTATGGTACTTTCTCTACAGAATGTCCTTCTCAGGGAGTCTCATTTGCCACCTTCTCTCTTTCAGTATCCAGGAATCCCTAGGAGTCGTGTGACATATATTTATTTATTAAATATATTTGTCGTCTTGTCTTTTTGATTCTTGTTATTTTAATGTATTTGTGCTGGCTTGATAAATTTATCAAAGCCTCATCTCAGACCTGGTGTTGATGACTCCCAGAATGCCCATGTGGGGATTGCCTTATTTGGGGCTGCTTTGGCCTTTGTGGCTGCCATGACAACCATGGATCTGTCTCAACTTATTTCTGGCTAGCACACATTGCATGTCATTTCATTCATTCATTCATTTTACTTGGGCAAGTGGAAGGTGGCCTGAAAGCAAGGGATTGTACGTTTCTTCCCTTGTCATGATGAATCTACTTCTTACTAAGATTTAGGCTTGCAGCAGCTACCCCTTTTTGCAAAAAAGGCATGACTTCTTTAAGGAGGTACAGAGAGCACTCCCACCAGATCCAAGCATTATTCCTACTTTGGATCTGAACAGCTGCATTGCTTCCACAAATATTCCTGGTGTCTGTTTCAGGACACTTGCAATTGTCTTTGGTAGGAATTTTTCCTTTCAATTTACATTGGATCCTGACAGTACTTATATTTCATGTTGAATTGTATGGAAGTTGAAAGGGCTAGTGATAACCACCTATATAGTGCCTGCAGTTCAACTTCTTTATTTGAAACTCCATGCTATTTTGGTCAAGCAAATATTTGTTATTTTTGAGAGCATTTGGTGTAGCGGTTAAGGCACCAGGCTAGAAACCAAGAGACTGTGAATTCTAGTCCTGCCTTAGGCACAAAGCCAGCTGGGTGACCTTGGGCCAGTCACTTTCTCTCCGCCCTAGGAAGCAGGCAACAGGAAACCGCTTCCAAAAAAACCTTGCCAAGAAAATTGCAGGGACTAGTCCAAACAGTTGCCAGGGGTCAAAAACTGACTCGAAGACAAACAAGCTTATTTATTTGAAATGTGTAAACTTGTTGTTATCTTGCTTTATTCTCTAGATTTTCAGTACACTTCTGAGTGGACTGTTCTATAAACTTTAATCTTTCTTCATCAGTTCTGTCTTGTCTACACAACTTCATACATTTAGGTTGTGTGCTACTTCACACTGTGCTGTTAAGAAGAATGTCCTGCACATCTTGTATACAAATTGTTAAATCAGTGACATTTTTGGAAATAGTATAGAGTTCTTAATACAGTGGTACCTCGGTTCACGAACTTAATTCATTCCGCGACTCTGGTCGCGACCTGAATCAAATTTCTCCATAAGGTTCAATGTAAATACGGTTAATCCGTTCTGACCCCTCTGAATTTGGTCGCGACCCGATTTTTGGTCGCGTCCCGAATCAAATTTCCCCATAAGGTTCAATGTAATTACGGTTAATCTGTTCTGAACCATATGTTTTTTTTTTTAAACCGCAAAAATGTGAAACAAAATACAGTACGAAGAGAGAGAACGCTAACCTTGCTTGACGTGACTTCTGGCGTGGAGGACAGGAAGGTGGTTGGGGAGGCGGTTATTGCTTGGAGGGAGAGTCCCCCTCCCTACAGGAAGCCGCGACCGCGTTTCACGGGAGGGAAAATGGCCACGGATCCTGTTCGTCATCCGATCCGGCGTTCGCGAACAGAGGCAAAATTTTGCAAACGGAGCTGTTCGTGACCCGAATCAGTCGTGAACAGAAGCGTTCATGAACCAAGGTACCACTGTACTTGTCTTCAAAAATTGATGGGGAAAGCAGAAGGAATTGGAGGACCCAAAAGATTTTACACAGTTCCCTTTGATTACCTTGAATTAAAGAATTTAGGCCACCAAGTCCAAATCCCTCTCAGTGCAGGAATTCAAACTAAAACAATAGATGCCTGACTTTTTAAAAATTATCTAACTGAACTAAAAGCTTATTGAAAACAATTTAATTATGATATGCTGTATATAGTCTTCCTAGGTATTTTTATTTGGTAAATTTATATAGCCACCAGTCTTACATATTTGAGTCTGAGCACCATACAAAGTTAAAAAACACAATACAGCAAAGTAACAATAAAAACCATTAAAAAAAACATAATCTGCAGGACAGCGCATGTGATTCCCCTAGCAATACAACCACTTTGCAGGCTCCATACCCATGTTACCTGATCTCCAGGCCAGACAGCAAAGCCACGTTTTCAGGCCCTTCCGGAAGGCCAGCAAGTTTGGGGCCAACCTGACCTAAGTAGGAATGATGTTCCATAAGGCAGATGCCACAGCAGAAAATTGTTTGTGATTGTATTGCTTTTGGGGGGGGGACCCATCTTCAGTTATTTCAAACAGATTTAGGATAATTCATGTCTTCTGTACTACTGGTCATGCTTCTTTGAAAGATCTATACTTTGTTCTAGGAGGACATCATTTACATCTTTTCTTTGATTGGGCACACAAACTTTTATTTGTCCCTTCACTTATTTTAATCCAGATTATCTCTACACTGAAATCATCATTCAGAGCACATATGCATACAATGTAACTCCTCCCTCCTCTCCATAGTTTCTGTATCTTTTGAACAAACGGTATCCTTCAGTTGCAGTATTCCTGTCTTAGGACTCATCTTGCCACATTTCCATTATGTCTATTAAACCATATTTGCTTTCTGGTACTAAGAGTTCATACTCATCTTGTTTATTTCCCATACTCGGAGCATTAGGGTATAGATAACCAAGGCCAAGCACTTTTCTCTCATCCATTGAACTTGCTCTTTTGTTTGACTATCTTCCTTATGGAAACTTACCTCTTCTGTCAGTTTTTGTTGTAACATCTCATTTGTGTGATCTGATAAGTCTTCATCCTTTTTCATCATCTCAAGTGTGGCCACTTGCTTTGCCAATCCTCTTTTTTCTTCAGAAGGTGCTACATGGTTCTACTTGCTGCACTTAAAATGCCAGGTTGTTTTGCAAGTCACAACCACAGATTTCTCTCTGTGCATTTCTGTTTTTTATGTTCTACTGTTGAAGGCTATTTCTTGTTCCCTTTTCAGGCCAGCCAAGAGCACATTGTTGAATTAGAGGGAAGATGTTTAATTGAACTCAACTTGCACTGAACTCAACTTGCAAACTTTTGCTTGCTCTCCCAGTAACTTTGTTCCTTGGAAGCTCTCTGCTTTTTATTCTTCCTATAGTCTCCATTTATGTGGCAGGAAGTAGCCATTCTACCACCCAATATAAGCAAATCAGCAGCTTCATACCCCTTGGAATTAGCAGGAATTTGGTAGACTTTTTATACTTCATAATTCAATACACAGTCACTCAGAACACACATCTACTCAGGTCATTCTCTTCCTTATCTGTTGCTGCTATCCTCCATTTGGAAACTTAGTGGGTTTCTTTCTGTAATGTGCTTGTTGTATCTTCCTTTTACTGTTTCTGCTTATTTCATTTCATTTGTATACTACCCAATCCCAAAGGGTCTAGGTGGTTTGCAATCTTATCTGAGAATCTCATCAACTCCTGCTTACTTAGAAGAAGGAATCATGCACACACAATGGACAGCCAATAGCTCTTAGGGTAAATTTCTTCTTTGTACACTGAGGTAATCTAAAATAATTGTGGATTATATGGACAATATACCGTATTTTTCCGTCAATAAGACGCCCCCATGTACAAGACGACCCCCACTTTTCCAACCCCAAATTAAGAAATCAATATTTTAAAGATAGTGCAGAACACATTTTTATTTAATAATTAGTTAACATTTACCTGATAAACTCAGTGGGAGGAGGTCCAAACCGTCTCTCTGCAGCTCTATTTCCATGCTCTTTTGCATAACTGATTACATTCAACCATGAGTGAAACTGCCGATAGCTTGTCTCTGCAAACAGGCTTCTTCTAATTTGTTTGTTCAGCATCAGCTGACGTCAGTTACATAAGGCTCGTGATTGGAGGAAGTCTGTTTGGGAGACAAGCTATTTCACTAGTGATTGGAGGCTACCAATAGGAGGAAGCCTCTTTGCAGAAACAAAGTATGGGCAGTTTTGCAACCGCGTGGTTCTCTCCTCGGCTGACTTCCTTGAATAAGACGCCCTTCAATTTTTAGGGTAAGGATTTTAGAAAAAAGTATCATCTTATAGTCGGAAAAATACGGTAATAATTTGGTCAGAAATCAAAGTGAGGGTAGAAATGGCATGTTCTTTATTGTGATCTATGTAAATCACATATAAGATTTTCACCTATATGTAGCCCTCATTTGGAACATTCCAGAGCTCAACTCCTATATACTATGTAGTTAGGCATGGATTCCACCTTTTTCCTCAGCTTTTTTTTATTATTATCATGACAAAATGTAGCAGGAATGTGTTCATTAAAGAATTCTTCAGAGTTTCACATAACCATGTTAAAATTGTGGAAGTACTACTGCTGTCTCTAGAAAGGGCAGAATTTTTTGCCTCATTGTCCATCTCTCTCTCAAGATAGTTTTCTTGGTAAAGGAAGAATAAGTTTTGGCTTGATTGTTTTTACTAAATTTATAAATTATATAAAGTTTTTTCCTTCTTGGGGAGGGACAGGATTATTCAGAAGTTGATTAGACTATTTCTGGTTTGGAAGAGTAACTTCTAGCAGTCTGCTAGGTCTCCTCTGAAATGGTTGGATCAATATGATCTGGAGAGGAAGTGGAACTGTTTCTGGCATAGTTTTACACATACCTAATTCATATCAATACAATAAGGATTTTTTTTTATTATATGAGTGACAGGATATAAGGTGGGAAGCTATATTTGAAAATTAAGTTAATGAGCATGTTTCTTCTTAATATCTAAGATTATAGTTAAAACAAAATACTGGTGGAGTGGCTCTATTCTAATAACACCAATATAGTTATAAAACCTTAAAATAAAATATAGTAATCATATAACACTTCTGAAGGATTGTGTTCTCTCCAAGATTTAAAAAAATTAAACACAATATATAAGTCACTTTTCTAAGTGACTTTTATTCATCAGGCTGGAATGGGCATTGTATGATCAATTTACCACTTATCGGCCTAATGTGGGGATGGCAAGGAAACAAAAATGCTTGATCTTTCTCAGAAAGCAGTAGCATTCCCCTCACCTTAATTTGAACAATTTGACCCTTTGTTGACTGAACATGTAATGGTAGTTTTTTGATATACCTAATACAAACTATAGTTACTAGGTGTCTTGTGATGATGGATTAGAGGTCCATAAAGTAATCAAATATGATTGCAGTCTTTTTTATATTGAGTACCTCTATTAATTTGGAAATATAGTTAAATACTTACTAGAAACTGAGAGACTATGAGTTCTAATCCTGCCTTAGGCACGAAGCCAACTATATGACCTTGGACCAGTCACACGCTCTCAGCCCTAGGAAGGAGGCAATGGCAAACTACTTCTGAAATCTTGCCAAGAAAACTGCAGGGACTTGTCCAGGCAGTAGCCAGGAATCAAGACTGGCATGAAGGCAAACACACACAAAAATGGTTCATAGCAATTCTAAACATATTTAATACTCTTTTAAATTAATTAACTGAATCTACAAGACAATAAATATTCATACCACATTTACCAGACAGGTAGACAAGTCCTTCCCCCAACTGATTACCCACAAATTTGAAGTGATTATTGTCATGACCATGGCTTTTGTTTAGAACATGTCCTCTGGCCATGCATATGTGCACAGACACACATACACAGATAGATACAAGAGCAGGGGTAATCTAGGATTGATCTTGGTGGGAGTGGGCTAGCTTAATTGTCAGGGAAGGAAGCAGAGCTGGGTAGTGTAGAATATATATCTATATTTTTTTCTTTTGTCGTGGGGAGAGATTGTTTAGGGGCATTTTCCTTTCAGGTAAGTAATGTACAGGCCTCAGAGTTTAATATCTGCAGGGCGGGGGGGAATAGGTTGCTTTTACTTCACTAAGTTACCAGTTCAGCTTAGGAGGAAAGGCTACTTGACTTACTTCATTTGCTAAAGTGAAGTCAACATTAGTCTACTTGACTAACCAAATTTGATTCTCAGCTAAAACTTCTTTTAGAATAGCCACAATAATGGAGATGAAGGCAAGACAAAAGCAATAGAATTATATTACATTAAATCATGTAAATACAGTTTACAGGGTTGTTTCATGTGTTGGTATCAGCTCTTTGAGATAAGTCAGGTCAGAAACAGATTCCATAATGATTACTGGAACTCTGTTATTGCGGGTGTAATAACAGAATCTTGAAAGCCTGACAGAGTTTCTTTCTCTCCCCCCATATACCAAAGAGAATCAAGTTGCAGTAATCTTGAGTTTCTTTCTCACCCCTCCTCTCTTTTCACGGCTAAACTGTTGTTTATGTAACTATTTCTGCATTTCTTCTTCAAGCTTTCTCCATTCTTCTCCACAGTTTTTAACAGTTTGCCTCTTTTATCTGGTATGAAAAACTACAATGTGATGGTAATATTTGAAGGATTTGTGTGGAGTGATTTCAAGAGTTGCTGTTGTGTTATGGCCACACTTCACTCTTCTGGTTTATTTTTGTGTACTTCAGACAGTTCAGGATGAACTTACATAGAATTCCCCTCTGTATGTTCTGAACTCAAGGAAAAAAATTGTCATTATTTCTTACTAATCTGTGCTTAAGGGAGACTGGATATCCTTAAGACTGGTAGTAAAAGTTGCATAAAAATGATACAGGCTAGCACTGAACTTGATACTTCCTATAATCAGCTGTATGTGTGATATCTCAGTAAAGCTTTTAAGCTGAAAGGACCCACTTTCTTTTAGCCATTCTCAGTGATGCTACAATTTGGTATATGACAGTGATAAAGGCCCAGGTATTTACATCTGCTATCCTTTATGTATTATTTAAGTTACTCCATATGAAGAGATGGTACATTTCTATGTTGGTTATCAAAGATTGCAACTAATTCTAATAATGAGACTATACTGGTAATGAAATCATTTCACATGAGATACTGTTTTATGTGGATGATTATTTATTTGGGATTATGAGCTTTATCTAAGGGATTATATGTAGTAGGGAATTCAAGACAGAGTAGCAGTTCTCTTTTTGTAGAACCAACTTCCCAGGAAAGTTAATTTGGCTCTAGTTTGCATTTAAAGTAATAGTTACTGTTGCTCCAAGCTAAGTCTCAGGAAGAGACTTAAAAAATCACTTTTCTAATTTTTGCTGAATTCAAGGAATGCTTTGTCTCCTTCTGATAGTGTCAACAGCAGCAGACTCCTCCAGTTCAGCAGGCTACAATGGTATCAACTGCTATGGGATCAGGAGCACCTACAGCAGACCCAGAAAAACGCAAGCTCATACAGCAGCAGCTTGTTCTCCTCTTGCATGCTCACAAATGTCAGCGGAGGGAGCAAGCAAATGGTGAAGTACGACAGTGTAACCTCCCTCACTGTCGAACCATGAAGAATGTCCTCAACCACATGACACATTGCCAGGCTGGAAAATCCTGTCAGGGTAAGTAGAACTTTTGATTGCCTATATACTTGTATGTACAGTAGAGATTGGCAGAAAGTAGATCTGGATCTAATGTTAGTACTCTGAATGATTTGTTGGAAGTCAGCAAGGATTTATGTCAAACTTCCAAGTTATTTAACATGGGCAACAATAAAACTACTCCTCTTTGCTCAGGCTATATTATATTGCTGAAATTAAGAATGGTTTGCAGTTCCGATACTTAATAGAACTACAAATTTGGGATCAGAACTATAAATGCACTGAAAATTTAGCAAGCATCCTGGCTTCCACTGTGCAAGGAAAAAAGGTGGTCCAGGTGATTTATTACAATACGTGCAAAAACTATAACCTGTACTTTGCTGAAATGAATCCACGTGCAAAAACTATAACCTGTACTTTGCTGAAATGAATCCACAAGATATTTCGTCATTAGTAATTTAGTGATCGCAACAGAAGTAGACTGGAAAGTTCTAGAAGCCTGCACAATGTTTTAAAAGTTTAAACTATATATTGTACAACTGCTTAATTGTACAATATATAGGAATCAACAGCAGATTTCAGTTTGTATAGATAGCTCAAGAAATGTTCAAGTTGTGCGAGTTACAAAATAATTTTTTACTGTCTTTTAGTGGCTCATTGTGCATCTTCACGACAAATCATATCTCACTGGAAGAATTGTACCCGGCATGATTGTCCTGTGTGTCTTCCTCTCAAGAATGCTGGGGACAAAAGAAATCAACAATGTAAGCAATCCCTTTTCCCCCTTTATATTTTCTGTTATGATATTGTTGTTGGGCTATTAACAAAATCAGTGTCGTATACTATTGTATACTGTAATTTCATAGTTTTTTCCAGTGCTATGGAAGGTTAGAGGCCTGAGACTGACAACCTTTTATAGGACAAGCAGTGTGCCAAAGATGTATTTACTTGATTGGTTTAATTTATTTGCTGTCTCCTAAGACACAGCACTTAATGTAGTAAAGATGTCTGCTGATCTGTGAGCTTTCCTCCTACACTTTCATCCATTCATTGCAGTCTTTGCTATTCTGCATTTACGGTAGGTTATAACATATAGAAAAGTCCGTGAAAGCTTTCAGAACAAAAATCACTTAAATTGAGTTGCTCAGTTACAATGACAGTGGTTTAGTCTTTACTTGGCTAGGAACAATCAGTATTCCAGACGATGTTAGGTCATGTTAAGAAAGTAAGATATTTAGCTTCTCAATGCCTGCAGGTGTTACATTTTAGTAAATCAGTATTTCTCCATTGATGAAAGGTCCACACCATGCTTTCCCTATAGTTGTGCTTTTATTTTTCTATTTTCCCTTGCCTTCTCCTCTCCTCTACATAACTCTTGATCAAGCTGAAAAGTTGGCAAAAGATGACAAGGACAAATTGAGTATGTAATAATAATTTTAAAATACTAAGAACACAAGATGTTTATAAAATGAGCCACAAAATTGTTTTATGAAAACTTAATTAGGGGGAGTTTAACACTTAGACATTAATGTTGAGTTGAATGGGCTCCATTTTTGCTTCAAAAATAACAATCTTGGGGGGGGGAGACTTTAACAGCTACAAGGTCTGTTGTTTCCCCCTTTCGTTGCTATTTTGGAGGCCATTGCTGTGCCATCGTTTCACTTTAATCACTTCTCCATCTTTGTGTTTTCATTGCTTCTAGCATTATTAGGTGGTGCTGCAGTAGGAATTGGAAATTCTGGTTCTGTGGGAGTGGGGCAGCAGACAACACCCAACATAAATGCTACTAACCAGATTGACCCCAGCTCTATTGAGAGGGCTTATGCAGCTCTGGGGCTGACATATCAAGGGAATCAGATGCCGACGCAGACGCAGGCTCAAGTGAAAAGTCAGCAGCAAGGACAGTCACCACAGGGACTTCGCCCCATGAATCCCACAAGTAAGTTCCTGGAAGACAGAATATTTGTCTTATACCCAATAGCAGGTTTGTGAATTACCATTATATATACTTAGCACTGTCTTCATCTCATAGATGAGCATTTCCCTCTGAAGTGCCAAAATAAATTTAAGGCAACAAATTATTACAAAACATTTTAAAAAATGTTAAATTTGATGCCTTTTCTTTTTAACTTAATTATTGTTACATATTCATTTTGGGAGTGTGGCCGTAGTTTTTGTTTGATGTGCCTGAGGACTCTCAGCAATTTACTAGGTCTCCCTTGAGAATCCTACTGTATTTATTCATGATGGGAAATTTCTCTAGTAATGCTAATAATTCTGATGTAAACATTGCAAACTTTGAAATGTTTAAGCCATAAAAGATAGGAATGGGATGGATTCTTACATTGTATGTGTATAATGCATACTATAATGAACATTAAGGCTTTGCTTTTTGTAAAACAGCATAGTAAAGATTTAATGGTGGGGTTTGGGTTTGGTTTTGTTTTTCCTGTGTAGATGCTAATCCTATGGGAGTGAACGGAGGTGTTGGAGTTCAAGCCCAGAATCTGCTTCCAGATTCAATGTTGCATTCAGCTATGAATTCTCAAAAGTAAGAATACTTTCATTTAACAAGTAACCTATAAAATTAACACAGACAGGCAGTTTTCTGTAGTTGAAAGAAGATCTTCATGTAACTTAGCACCAAAGAGACTTTACGGATTGATTCCAGCATCTTAACCTGGGCTTGGAAATGCATTGAGTAGTGCTGCTCATCCACAACTTTATCAAATGATCTAACTATTTAAAAACCACTGGGAACTGCATTTTACACCAGCTGAATTTTCCATTACTGCATTATCCCATGTAGTAGTAATTCAGACTGGATATTACTACTGCTGGGATTGGAGGCAAAATTTACCTTTTCCTGGTAAAGCTACAGCTGATATACATTCTAAACTGGTTAAGTGACTCTGGGTGGCGTACAACAATTAAATAAAACAATAAATATATAAAAACAATCATTAAAAATATAAAATAGTCGTTATTAAAGTTCAATACCTCCATCTTGTCAGGATTAAATCTGCATGTTATCCTTAAGGAAAGGGGACAGAGTTAAATCTTGTAGTCCCTCAAATATTGAAATCTCCTGGCTTTGGACTTTCTCATGTTTGAAGGCTATAATCACATCTAGAAATTCTAGGAAATTCCATTTTCTAAGAAAAATTAAGAAAATTTTTCTAAGGAACATTAGGAATCCTTCTCAATAAAAATAATGTTTGTACAGGGTATTGAAAATATTTTGACCATAGTCATTAGAGGGGTCAGAGCATTGGATGTAAAAGTAGATACAATTGAGCAAAGTGAAGTAGATATCTCTGATAGAGGTTAATGTAAAGTATCAATAAATATTTATACTTATTTTTCTTCATTTTTCTCTAATATACTTAGTAATCTGTTGCATTTTAAGACAGACAGAAATAAAATTTCATTTTACTCTGTCAATCTTGTGAATAACTGAACATGAGTTTATTCCAACATAATTGGTTTAAATCAAGACAATATAAATCACTAATAAAAAGACAATTTACAAATTGATTATAATCAAGTGTCCTATTTGAAAATGTGTACATTTTCTAAACAAACATGCATTTAGAGCTACAGCATTAGCAACATAAGAGTTTTAGTGACTGTGATGACTTGCTGGATTTTTATTCCCAGTATCAAACCCATAACATAAGTTCTTAAATGCTTCCTTATGTCACAAAATTAAACTTTCAGAGGTGTATAAGAGAATTATGAGTTCTTTTTCTAATTTTTGTTTGCACCTCATTTAATCTTGATAATTTTTTTACAAGAGATATTTACGCTTATGTTTTTTAAAAATAAAAATCATTTTGGGAAAAACACAAATGTCTGTTTAGGATGCCATAACACACCTGATTATGCCAGAGCAGGAAACCTATCATAAGAGGGCTATAAACTATCTTGTTTTCTATAGAGAGAGTATCACTGAACTATGTTTTAAGGTGCCTCATAAGATTCCACTTCATTTTCAGTCCCATGATGAATGAAAATGCGAATGTTGCTAGTCTGGGGACCATGCCAACAGCAACACATCCTTCTGGCATTGGAATTCGAAAACCATGGCATGAAGATATTACTCAGGATCTCAGAAACCACCTTGTTCATAAACTGTATGTACTTACTGATAAAATGTTCAGACTTCTAAACAAATAAGTCTTATAAATAAGAGAATTGACATAATGGTGAACATGAACAATGCTTTCTCGTAATGTGTGATGGATAGCTATTGATATTTTTTACTTATATAACTGTTGAAATTGTCTGCAGGATGCGGAACCAGAGATAGGGCAAAAATCAAGAGTTCAAGCCATGCATTTCTAATGAAAGGACAAATCGATCTTATGCCCGAACAGTATAAGAATTACTTATAATTTGCTGCTTTGCTATCTGGACCCTATCACGTGGGAATAACCTCTATGAAAAGGAGTCAACCAATGCCAGAAAGTGTGACCCATATCTGGAAATGCATTTCTTCCATGTTGCCTTGAACTAATTTTACTCTGTTGTCATTAGAAATTAATTTCAATGAGTTGCCACACCTTGGCCCTTCAGCAAGACACATCTACATTATTTCCAGGGCTAAAATGTGTGTTGGTGCACAGCAACATTGTATAGTTGAAAAATGAGCACAGTAGCTTGTCCAGATGGATTATGTTATATGCATGCATACCCATCATGCTGTTTCCTTTCAATATAAGCAGTGTTATGCAAAGCACAGAAAAAGAGTAAGAAGTTAACTAAATAAATGGCAGAAGGTGATAGAAAAGGAATTCTAACTAAAACCATTTTAAATTAAAACCATTCACTATACCTCTCCATGATTTTCTTTCTTTGCATGCCATCCTTGCTTTCACCATATCAATACACCATCCATTGCTTTTGTTTTTTAAACTTTCCACCTGTCTCTTTTTGAGACCTTATCAACTTCAACCAACTACAGTTGGCCCTATGCCATAAGCTGCTTGAGAGGTGATGTGAGGTTGGATCCATGCTGTAGTATCTGCTTCGTTGAGGAAGGGCATAGTTTCAGACATCACTGGACTCAACAGTTCTGGACAATTTTTGTCCAGTCTCCATGGTATACCCTAACACGCTGTTTTGTGAGCTGCACTGGTTTACAGTAAGAGTCTGGATGCAATTCAAGGCACCGGTTATTACCTCTAAAGCCCTTTATGGCATAGGGCCTGGTTATCTGCGGGACTATCTGTGTTCCATAATTTCTACCTATCCTGTATGATCAGGCAGAGTCAGCATGCTTCAAGTCCCATCCATTAGACAGCGTTATCTGATAGGACCTAAGAAACATGCCTTTCTATCACTGTGCCTGTCATTTGGAACAGCCCTTCAGAGATTATTCAGAGGAGCTCTTAAAACCTGACTCTTCCCCCAGGCCTTGGGCTACAGTGTGTGTAGGACTGTTGTGTATTATATGGCTCTTTTTAGAGCTACGGGGAAGGTGTTTTGTTTTATGGATGCCTGTTCCTTGGTTTGTATTTTTGAATTATTTTAAAATTGTATGCTGCCCAGAGCGGCAGTAGAGTTGAGTGGCCTTATGAAATTGATTTTAAAAATCCTTCCATTCCACAGGATCAGACAATTTTTATTTGGCTATAGTACATTCTTCCCCTTTCTCCTAGTCTACCATACACCACAGTTGTCACCTTTTGGGCCATGGATACAGACCCCCAGATAGTAATTGTATTTTAAGTGTCTGTTGACTGAAATAAAATACATTGACAAAAAAGCTATTATAATTTCAGTAATCATGAGTAATGTGTTTATCATTTTATTTTTCAACCAGAACATCTATAAACAGTTAAAAAACCAATATTACAATATTTGCAAGTATTTATTCAGTGTATAGAAGATTATTTTCCTTTTCAGAAGAAATTCTCTGGCAACCCACAAAAACCCAAATAGTGGGAACAACATCTCCCTCTTTCCATTTATCCCCACCCACCTAATCCCCCACATTTGTTTTAAAAAGGATAAGTAAAAGAAGCTAAAAACAAACCATCAATCCATCCATCCATCTATACACACATGCATGCATGCATGCATGCATGCATACATACATACATACATACATACATACAATGAGAAATCCAGTCCCCTACATATTCTTATGTTTTGTTCAGGTGAGAAAACCATTCCTCCATGCTTACAGAATTACCACACCTTCCCTGTTTTGCTGCTGGAAGGGTAGTGGGCAGGATGAAGACAGGATTTAGGATCCTGTAGGGTCTAATGGATCTACATGGATGTGTGTAAAGTGGCAGCTACATACAAGGCATGGGTGTATCATGTGGCAAGAAAAAAGTGTCTCTCCTCATTAGAGAAAATGGCAAAAAAGAAAAGTTTAGTATGGTTCCATTGGATTGGAGTGAACCAGGAAAGGCACTTCGTTCTGCCTACCCATCTTTTGTTCTGCAAATTAGTTGGGAAGCCAAAGTTGCTCAGTTTTGTGGCTAAGTATGAAAATCAAATAATGGTCTTAAGTTACAAGAATGCAGATTCCAGTTTAGTGTTAGGATATTTAAAACAGTTAAGGGAAGTAGTGAGTTTACTTTCACTATATGTTTGTGAGGAGAGGTTGGAAAGCCATATGTTGGCAATGCTTTAATTTGGATCCCTGCATTGACCAGGGAGGTAGATTTGATGGTAGAAAACAATCAAGCAAAGAAACGTATACAGAACAGCTTTCAAAGTATCAACACAAGCTGGTTAAAGAGATGGGTTGCTGTAATGATTAAAAGAAAGGTGCTTTGTCCATACTTCTGCACATTGTCAGTCATCTCTTTCAAAGGGTTTCCATGGCTCTAATTGTTAAAATCCTTTGGGCCTAGACTTTGGCATCTGTGATCTGCTGGCTCTTGTGGTAAACCACTGAAAGAGTCAGCTATAATTTTCTACCATAGCTACAATATGAAAGCTACCAAGTAATTCCACAAACCCAAGGAATCCAGTACTTTCTGTTGATCTGATAGAGCTGTAAAAACGTTGCATTGACTGCAGCAGTCATCATGATCTTTTGTGCCTGGCTATATTCTGTGTTGTATTGAACTACAATTCCTGTTGCTTCCAGGTAGCATGGACAGTGAAAGCTTTGGTCTGACACATTTGGCGGGGTCCTGAATTAGGGAAGGTTGTTCTGCTAGATACGCTTTATTTCCATATTCCAAGCTTTTGTGCTGCTGTGATTGGGCATCACAATTTTGTATGAAACCTAAATAAGGTTGGGTTTACAAGTTTTCAGTAAGTTTAGTTGGGTAGATGGGGCTTTAGTTGTTCTATTTTTTAACTGTTTGGGGGCCAACATACTTGGAGAGTTCGTATATGGTTCTGACCTATAGCAGCATTGATAAGAATATAGTAAGAAAGATAAAATACTTGTTGGCTAGATAAATCCCTGCTCATTCCTATTTTGATATAGCTAAGTTAAAATTACTTGGGTTGCTCCTCTAACAACTCAAGTTTCTTGACACTGGTATTTTTGTTTATGATAGTAAAGCTTTCTGGACACCTAAATATACTGGGACGTGTTGGGGATTGTTTTGATTTATTAGCCAATCAACTGCTTTTTATTCCTAAAGGAAATATGAATACCACATTAAATTTAAAGTGGAGCATGGCATTATTATGTAATATGAAGCTACAAAATTTGTTTTTTGCTTATTTATGAAATAGTAGGCATTAGCTATTTGAGTTTAGGGTCCAGATTTAACATTTTTTCCTTATATTCCTCTAGAGTACAAGCCATATTTCCAACTCCTGACCCTGCAGCACTGAAAGATAGGCGTATGGCAAAT
This sequence comes from Python bivittatus, assembly GCF_059951505.1. Classification (NCBI taxonomy): domain Eukaryota; kingdom Metazoa; phylum Chordata; class Lepidosauria; order Squamata; family Pythonidae; genus Python; species Python bivittatus. The sequence continues at coordinate 35,474,045 of NW_028277058.1, read as the reverse complement.
CTTGTCTCCTATGCTCGGAAAGTTGAAGGGGACATGTATGAATCTGCAAATAGCAGGGTATGCTATTACCTTTTTCTGGAGTCATACATCTTACTTATTTCTAAATAGTTGATCCCTGTATTTTTCTATGCATATACTGCTAAAATATGTTATTTTTATCATTATGAGATGTGTATAAAACAAATAATATTAAGAGAATACTTCAGTAATGCCAGTGAATCATTATGTATAAATAGTTGGTTACAAAGTCAATTACAGTCATTCAAACTCATTTATTGTGTTCAAGGAACAAAACCCACACTAAAGCAATGTAGGCAAATGTAGTTTCCATGGTGCTGTAACATAATTGGATAGGCCTCAACAAGACTCATAGATGAAGAAATTCTACTTATCAAACAACATGTAGACCCTAATGGTGAGGGGTAGTCTTCCATTCATTCCTGTAGTAGGGTATTTAATGCAATTAAATGCTTATTTAGAGGTAATGCTGCAGATTTGTAGAATGAGGATTAAAATCATACAGTATATGATATGTTTTATATGGCCTTGAGGATACATGTAATATCAAGGCACCTCATATTACACTCCAGATGGTACTACAGTTTAGTGTCCTGGTTTGTAATGTAGACTACTGGTGGCAATAGAGGGAAGCTTGATTAGCTAGGAGCCTTGCAGCTTACTATAGTCTAGCTTCCTGGTATTCTTAACTCCCAACCAACCAGTCCAAATAGCTACACTGTTTAGGTTTTTATATGGAGAACATTTATTACAGTGATAGCTGTTTTACTAGTATTGAATAAACATCAAATTTTAAGGAGAAAAATCCTTATTGTACACTTGGAAAGTTAAAATTAGGAAATATGTATCATTAATCTTTATTTAATACACACATCTTTCCCATTACACATTACAGGCAGAGTACTACCACTTATTAGCAGAGAAGATTTATAAAATCCAGAAGGAATTGGAGGAAAAGAGGAGGACTAGATTGCAGAGGCAAAATATGATACCAAATGCCCCAGTCATGCCACCAGCTTCTATGAATCAAGGGCCCATGGGGCAGCCACAGCCTGGGATGACAACAAGTAAGTGTTTAAAATAACTTGTGTAATTAAGATTTGAAACAACTTAATTCTTAGCCAGTGAAGAATGAAAGTGACAGTTGGGATATCTTAGAAATGGGCTGGTGAGCATATTTAGAATTTATAAATGTCATACTTATTCTAACAAAATGGCTACAATGGTATCATGGTAGGAGAGGCCAGTAAGAAAATATCTTATGTCAAATGTCTGAAGTTCCCAGTTACTACCCTCCCATCCTCTTGAGCCTAGCTTTTTTTTTTTCTTTTTCTGAGAAGATGGACATGCTTTTTGCCAAAGTATTGTGCTGCAATATCCAGGAGATATATCTATGGATCCAAAAGCATTTTAGTAAATAAAAATAAAGTTTGAGGCTGGCAGTTTGATTTATAGTGTGCCATCCTATACATTATTAGGAGGAAACTGACGTTCAGTAGATAAGGTCCCACTTAAAACTTAGACCACACAGAGACAACTAGTTTAGTTGTCCCTCACTTATCCTTTTCTTGTTTTCTCTCTTGTTTCCTGTCTGTTGCTCCTACTTGCACTTTCTTATTTATTCAGTCTTGCTTGCTTATTTTTCTCATCTGGTAAGCACTGGGCAGAAATTACACAGACTGATGACTGATCTCTCCTTTCTAAGCCATGATGGCCATGAAGGGAAATCACCAGTAACCAGAAGGGAGGAGGTGTGCCCACAGTAGCCAAAAGCACCCAACAGCCCCTGCTACATCATCAGCATAGTTACCAGAGCACCACAGACTATGCATACAGCAGGGCTTGTGATAGAAGATGAAGAACACCACTTGGATCAGATAAATATCCCCAACCCAAAGATCATACAAAGGCTGCATCATGAGAACATGTATTTAAAGAATGGTTAACCAAGCATCTTCAGAGCACAATTAGAGAGATGTGTGGATTAGCCCTTATAAAGTACTAGGATTTGTGAAAAAGTCTTAATTTAACTTTGGGCTTTTATCTACATTATAGATGGTCCTCTTCCAGACCCAAATATGATTCGCTCCAGTGTGCCAAACCAAATGGTAAATCGCATGCAGACACCACCAGGTGAGAATTTAGAGGGACTTCTCATATTATGTTTTTCCTTCAGTTCTGGAAATTCTTGTATTTCGGTTGTGTTCCCATTCTGCCCTCACACCTTATTACTACTTTGACTGGCTTTCCACATTCATTATTTCAGTTCTAGAACATCTGCTTTTTTTTTTTTTTTTTTTTTTTTTTGCCATTAGCTTTGCTCTATTTTTCAATAGATATGTCATGTACCTTTTTCCTGTTATTGCTTTTTCTTATGTGACATAATCCACTAGCATTACGCTTTCAAGTTTCCTTGTCCTTCAGATGCATGCTTTCTATTCTAGACAGATTAGTTTCCTTTATCTTGAAGGGAGATATACCATGCATTCTTTTCCTTTTTGTCAAGCAATTGTCAACGTTTTCGCAGAATTTTAATTTTTAACCCATCTTTTTCTGATCATTGCATTTTCAGGCCTGCTACTGGAAAGAATATATGGCTTATCTAGGCCAACACTAGTAATTACACATAGGCTCTTGCTTTGTTCTTTTTATCTTTGTTCTTTGTATTTTTTATACTACCCTCTAGCTGTGTTTCAAAATATCTATGCTAAATGGCTTTTCTCTCCAATAGCATAATAAAGCCTTTGCTTCAGTTTAACTTAAAGCTTCATACATATAGCATTTTAAAAATTACTGCTTCTGTGCTCATACTTTATTTCATGTCCTTTTGCACTGTTTCCTCCAGTGTTGTCAAAGCTTTTTCTGAATGATCTTGTTTGTATTTATATGCTCTTGTTTTCTCCTTATTTTCTTACTAGTACTGAGTTGCCACTAACAGCTCTTCCTCTTTTGTACCTTTTTTAAAAAAAATAGGTTTAGCAAATCAGTGTTCTAGTGAACCCTGTAAACTTTTACTTAAACCTAACATTCACAGGAATGAACCAGTTTGGCCCAATAACCATGTCGATGCCATCAGTTGGACCCAGGCAAACTCCTCCCCTTCCACACCCTGGACAGCTAAGTCAGACGGGGAATATAAATCAGGTTGGTTGATTCTTCTGCCTGTTGTTAGTTGTGATTTGCATGCTTTCTGATAAATTAGCTGGTAAAGCTAGTCTTCTGTATTACTTTAAGTGTGATGTTTTGACCATATTTTAATTAGTTCTGTCTTGAACTGGTTTAAGTCATATATGAAGCATTTTTTGGATAATGGTTTTATTGGATAGCTGGTTGAGAATCATAGTCAGTCACATAAATATTACTTACAATTTAGAAGGTTAAAGGGATATTTTAAAACTTATTATCAGGTTTATTGGAATCCTAGCTATTATGAAAAGTAATGGCATGATACAGTATTTCTATTCAATTGATAGTAAATGTTTCCTTACAGATTGGATTTTCCCCACGTATGCAGCAGCAAGGGGTTGGTCAGTCTTCTGGCCAAAGTCAGTTTCTGCCACAGAACCAATTTCCTGCATTGTCCCCTGGAATGAATCCAACTAGCACACCTATGACTCAACCTGGCAATCAGACTCCAGCTTCTCAAGTATGTGTTGAGAAGATCTTTTAATAGCTCTTTCATTATAGACCTGTCTGTAGTTAAGGTAGATAAATGGGATGTACAAAAATGAAACCAGGTTCTTCATATAAATTTGTCAGTGACATTGTCATTATTTTTATTTTTATTTGAAACTTTGTCTTTCTGAATTCTGTTCTGTCTTTTTCCTTTTCATCTTAATTCATTGATAGTACCTTGCTTTTTTGTGAGCTTGGGAAGAGGTAGGCCAGGGTCATGCTCATTTCCCAGAATGGACCATCAGCAAGTCCATTTGCTGTTGCTTCCTCAGCATGTTCTTGTTTTTGTGATAATAGCTGAAGAAGGAACAGGAAGCGTTTAGTCCTTAGAGAGTGAATTTGGACCCAAAATCTCTAAATACAGTATATTCACAAACTGATTTTGTTTTGTTTTGATTTGATTTGATTTGATTTGATTTGCAGGCACAAATGACCAGCTCTTCCTGTCCTGTGACATCTCCAGCAGTGGCTCCTGGCTCTCAAGGGGGTCATATTCATTGTCCCCCCATTCCACAGTCTGCATTGCATCGTAACTCTCCTTCTCCAGTACCAAGTCGTACTCCCACACCTCATCATACACCCCCAGGATTGGTATCCCAACAGCAGCAGCCACCTGCATCACAACAGGCAACAATTGCCTCTGCCCCTGCTGCTGTTTCTCAAATAACATCTTCTGGGCCACAGTCACAAACTATGCACCCATCTCAGAGGCAGACTCCAACACCCCCACAAGCTCAGTTGACTCCACAAGTGCAGCCTCCAGTTTCTGTTACCCCTTCTGCAGAGCAGCAGTTGCCACAGCAACCTCTTTCACAACAGAGCACAACTGCATCTGTACCCACCCCAACAACGACACTGCAACCTCAACATCCTACAACACCTGTAAGAAAACTTTTATTCTTCTAATGCTATTATTTTTCAAAAGTGCAACTTCAAACAAAGCTTTTGACATGCATACAGTATGAATTACTTTGGGGTGTACACTTCATGAAGGAATAGAACATGAATTGTAGATGTTCAAACTTGCACTTTTTTCTCCATAATGGTGTTTTAGTGGAATTTGGTATTATGAAAAATAAATACCATCAGCTTAATTTTAATGACATGTGTTTGGAGATAGTAGACAACTATAAAAAAATGAGCATGCTTCCATGGTGGACAAGTATAAGCAATGTTAAATTTATTGTACAGCATCTCTTTCGTGCTGGTAGAAAGAGTTGCCAGAGCTAACATAATTTACAAGCACAAAAAGAAACAAAAAAATGAATTTGGTAAAGTCATGTGGTTTCACTATTCATCATCTGGTTTTATTGTTTTTTGTTCTCTAGCTTTCACAGCCAGGTGTAAATATTGATGGGCAGGTATCAAACCCACCATCCACCAGCAGTGCAGATGTAAATGTTCAGCAAGCTGCCCCTGAGCAACAACAGCAGCAACAACCTTTACCTGAAATTAAAATGGAGGTTAAAATGGAAGAGGAGGACTCTGAACACACAGATCATCAAATAGATGAAAAACCAGAGGTGACTGAAGGAGGAATAATGGATGATGAAGTTAGGGATATCTGGAAGTCATTAGTTTGGGAAAGGCTGCTCTATCCATTCTACCATTTGGACCAGTTGGCTAATAAATAAAACTAAAATGCTTCATAAACTGGAGGTCTCAGTGGGCAAGTTTTCTTTATTATAGAATCTGTCTTTGTATTTCTTGCCAATGTTAGGTCCTCCAGTATCAACAACAGGGTCATAGGGAGTTATATAGATGTGTTGAAATGAAAACATGCCATCATAAAGAAAAGTGATTTTCTCTCCTTTTAATATAACCTAAATCTGCATTCAAAATATGAATGTCTTGCAAAAAGTACTTTAGTCAAGGAGAACATTTGAAAAATAACAAAAAGATAATGGTGACCAAACTAAATGTAGATTACTTACAGTATTGGGTAGGGCAAGAGGTACACTTCCAGATACTTTGGATTTCAAGTTGCATCAGTCATAGTCAGCATAGCCAGTAGCAGAGTATTGTAATCCAAGGCACATGGGAGGCACAATGCTACACATCCCTAGCCTACAGTAATTCTGTGTACATGTGCTATAAGGCTGCATTTGACTGTAGCCAGGTCTGTCCATGCATCATGGCCTTACATGCAGTTTATGTGTTTTCTATACCCTTTCTTACAAGTTCAGAGGGAACATATTATTTCTATCAATATTGACAGTACAAAAATATCTATACAGAAGAGTAGTCTCCAAGTTGCTATAGATAAAAAAATATACAGAATGTTAAGTATACTATCTGTTTTCCAGATTAAAGTTGAACCCCTAGCAGATGAATGTAAATCTGAACCAATACAACAGGAGGAAAAGAAACCAGAAGTGAAGCAAGAAGTAAAGGAAGAGGAGGAAAGGCCTAGTACTCCAGGTACTCAGTCTTCACCTGCTTCTGGACAGTCAAAGAGAAAAAGTAAGTTGAACTTTTTTTTGCCATCAACATATGGAGGCAAAGTCATTTTCTTCAATTGGGATTTGAATTTATATTGAACATTTTGGTACTAGAAATACTTTTCCAGAATGGAATCTCTCATCTGTTAGAAGAAAGACCTGTGAAATGCAGCTATTCAATATTAGAAAAACTGAATACATTGTATGTATTAACCTTTCAATAAATTATTTTTAATAACCCTATCAAAGTCTAGTTTGATAGATTCTGTCCAGCACTGGACACTGAATAGTGAAACTGCACATGATACATTGCTTAGATGTTAAAACAGGTAATACCTGGTTGGTTTGTTGCCTTTAATCTTCCATAACTTTTTTCAAAGTTTTCAAGCCAGAAGAGTTGAGACAGGCACTTATGCCAACTTTGGAGGCACTGTATCGTCAGGACCCAGAGTCTCTTCCTTTCCGGCAGCCTGTGGATCCTCAGTTACTAGGAATTCCTGTAAGTGCATTTAAAAAAAATTATTTCTGTTAATATGTTACAAGACCTTATATACAGGTAGTCTTTGCTTAATGACCCTAATTGGGACTAGAATCCATCATTAAGCAATGCAGTCATTAGGTGAAACATCACGTGACCACACTGCTTAGCAACAGCAGTTTCGGTAGTCTGCGTTGTGGTCATTAGGCCACAGGTCAGGACCTCACACTTCTCCTGCCCTGCTGCACTCACTTCCATTTGAACTCCCCTCGCCTGTCTGTCTCCCCCCATCTCTGCCCTTTTGGCCACCCTGCACTATGCCATCCCCTGCTGCCTTCATGAGGCAACTGCTGGCCATGCACAGCCTTCCCGAGGCCTTGTGCGGCCAGCAGCTGCCTCACGAAGGGCCAGGCCGGGTCCACCTCATCAGCAGCAGGAGGAAGAAGACAGTGAAGATCAGCTTGGGGTGGTGGAGTGCAGGGCAGCAGGGGCGGCGGAGGGCAGGGCAGCCAAAAGGGCAGAGATGAGGGGGAGATAGGTGGGTGGGGGGAGTTGAACCGCACCCTGCAGTCATAAATGCAGGTAGGCTGTTAAATGCCCAAATTTTTATCATGTGACCATGGGGGGGTGTGCTACAACAGCCATAACTTTGAGGACTGGTCATAAATGCCATTCATTCAGTCGTAAGCCCAAATAGAACATCCAATGCTGGTAGCAAAAAGGAGTTCAGCAACTATTATGATTTTTTTTTCATACACAAGATGCAGGTGAGTGAATTCGTACCATCTGCCATTAAACTATGTGAGAGAAAACCAGCAGTGCAGGCAGTTTTTGGTGTTTCTTGTAACATCTGTATAACACAGTGCTTCATGAGCTGCACTGACTCCCAGTAGGCTTCTGGTGCAATTCACCTATAACCTATGAAACAATGCCATCTTGCTGGAACCAGGAGTTGTGCCTTCTTAGTGGCAGTGCTTGTCCTGTGGAACAGCATCTCCCTCAAAGATTTGGATGGTCCCAACCCTGTTAGCTTCTCACAAGGCATTGAAGACCTGGCTGTTTCTCCAGGCATTTGGGTCAGGTGGTTAGATAGCTCTGCTGTTGTCAATGTTATTGTTTATGCTTGGATGTCTGGGGTTATGTTGTGGGTTTTTTTGTTTTAATACTTGAAAGCCACCCAGAGTCACTTGGGTGAGATGGGCAGTTATATCAATCAATCATTCAGTGGCACAACTTTTCTGTGGTGCATAGCTGTAGGTTCCTTGAATTTGGGCAAAGTAGGTTCCTTAGAGCAATATGTCAGCTAATCATAACTTAAACTTCATTATATCTGTCTTGATCCAGTTGTACACTGTAAATATTTATGTAGATATATATGCATGTATGTGCATGTAGATGTATATGTTTTCTTAAGGATTACGTTCATTGTGTTTGATGGGTTGTAGTAGTTTGTAATAAGGTATTTACTGTTTTTATATTATTTTAGTATTGTAAAACATTCAATTTGGGTAGCCCTTGGTTGTAATAAAGTATAATCTGTCTGTCATAAATTTTCTGTAGGTATTTTGTGGATTATAATTTAGAATAAGTTATGGAAGTCTTCTACAGAGTATGATTGTTGCATTTCAGTTAGTAAAGTGATGATTTGAAATTAGGACTTTGCATTAATTTGTTGGAAGCAAACTGTATTAGTTCCTGAGAAGAGTAGGCACTTCCTTGAGGTTTCAAGTGGGTGGGTTTGCTTGGCTGAGGAATGAAGTATTGATATTTGTTTTATTCAATTTATATTGCCACCCACTTGATAAGTGATTGGGCAGGTAACAAGGGATTAAAAAGATGAAAATACATTCAAGAATGATTGAAAACACAGGCACAGTACCAGAGACAATAACTCACATACTTCATGCTAAGGCAAGCTCGCATAGCATCCTGGCCCAGTGCCAGGGGGAAGAATTGAGTCTTCAAGGACTTTCTAAAGACCAGTAGAGTCAGGACCATCTGTATTTTGGGGGGGGTGATGCTGCTGTTCCCAGAACAGGCGCAACAACAGAGAAGCCATACCTCCTGGGTCCCATAAGGTGACACTACGTAGTAGTTAGGACCTGGAGCATGCCAACCCTGTCTGATCTTGTTTTTTTTCCCCCCTACTTTATTGATCAGTCAGTTAACTATATCAAAGCATGGACATCAGCCACAATAAAATACAATAAAATGAGGTAGAGTGAGATACAATAAAATGAGATAAAATAGACTACAGTGAGATTATAGGTAAGGTAAGACAAAATAAAGATAAAATAGTGTAAGTTAAAACAGAGTGCAGAGATATATAATAAGGTCAGTATTAAAATTCAAAAACTCTATGCTTAGGTGAATTCATCACCTTTGCATGCAACCCCAGTGTGTTCTATAAAACATGTTCTCTGTTGGACCGCCCCGATTATAAACTTAACAGTTCTAGAGACTATATAACGTGTTTGTGCCCTGAAGGAAATAAGATAATCTTTTGTTAGAGTCCCAATATATGGTTTTATCAAGTAGTGTCTATAAGTACTGAAGCCTTGCTGAGCCATATAATTGACAGTTGAATAGGACATGTGCAATGTCTTCTAGTTCTCATGCTCCACAAACACACATTCTCTCAAAATATGGCACTTGGTAGAAACGTCCATATTTAACCATAGAATCTAGCTGCTCGAATCTTGCTCTGGTAAGGGCTATTCTATGGTATTGAGTCAAACCCATTGTCAAATATTTTTCTGTTTGAAAGGATATTTATTTTTGGCCAGCCATTTCAACTACCTGATGTTTGCAAGGGATTGATGTTTGCAGTTTGAATGTTTGAGTATTAACATCCAGGACTCTTTGTTTGAATATTGCCTTGGCCTGATGTCTGGCTGAGAATAGATATTGTGTTGAGAAGCGGAAATGTGAGATGATTTGGGGAAGTTGATTGATCCATGTGGTGGATTGAAGTGTGCCCATCTGTTTCTTCAAGGCATGTTTTTGGTAGTCTGTCAGGTTCCAATGAGAGGGTCCTCCACCAGTAATTAAAGACTGTAATTACTGTTAGAATGTAAATGGAATGGGTGCCTGTTTCTGCTCTTACTGCTGCTGCAGGTGTATTCCTGTCAGTCCCCAAGATAGTTCTTAAACAGCATGCTTGATTTTGTTCGAGTAAGGAGGCCTTTGATGGGCCCCACAGATCTGTGGCATATGTTAGCATTGGTACAATTTTTGCTTTGTGGACCTTTAAAATGGGGTGCAGAGTGCTTGGATGGTTATAACTAAGTAATTTAATTAGTACTTTAGAGCTTGCTGTTGCCTTTATAGAACTTCATTTGAAGTGGTTGGCCCAAGACCCTGTATCCGTAAAAACCACTCCTAAATATGAGAAGGAATCTATTTGATTGCAGGCTCCCCATCCAAGTGCCAATTGTATTTTGAGCTGTCTTTTTCCAAAAACCACCACTTTGGATGTCTGATCTTGTTGAAAGATCAGAGATAATTGGAGACAGTCCCACAAATATTCAGGTCTGTGCCATAGAGGACTTTATGGGTAACCATCAACACCTTGAATTGCATTTTGAAGCCCAGTGGTAATCAGCAGCTTGCATAGTAGTGCTATTATATAGGCATACCAAGGTGCACTCTTAACTACTTGTGCTGCTGTGATCTGGACCAGCTGTAACTTCTGGGTGGACCTCAAGGGCAACTCCATCATGCATAGTGCATTTCAATTGTCCAATGAGAAGTGACTTGTCAGGTTTAAGAGGAAGAAAATGAAGTCCAATATTAGGATTGAAGTTTCAGAAGAATAATTTATTAATGCCTTGTCTTGGCAGGATTACTTTGATATAGTAAAGAACCCCATGGATCTTTCTACTATCAAGAGAAAGCTTGATACGGGACAGTACCAGGAACCATGGCAATATGTGGATGATATTTGGCTTATGTTCAACAATGCCTGGCTTTACAATCGTAAAACATCTAGAGTGTACAAGTACTGTTCCAAGTTGGCAGAGGTTTTTGAGCAGGAAATTGATCCAGTTATGCAGAGCCTTGGCTATTGCTGTGGACGAAAGGTGAGGAAGGAGCTAAGTTAGTAGGTGGGAAAATGTAATAGTTGTTAAGATAATTGAATACCTAGTTCTAAGAATTGTACTTGTCAGTATTGATTGTAAATATAAATATCAAGTGATGTGAACTTGCATTCTGTGATTTTTTTCTGTCTCTTCCCTATAACTCCCCATGATTTTGTGTTAATCCTCTCAAGCCTTTAATCCACAATTTTAAAAAAGTAAATTCAAATGCTTTTGTTCATAATGTTTTAACTTGACTTATAATAATAACTTATATAATTACTGCTTTATAATAATTCAGTCTTATTATGGTTACTGACCAATACTCAAGTTCATACACTCAGTACAGAACACAAAATTCAAGTAAAATTAGGTAACATAATCCTTAATAAGCAAATGAAAGAATATTTTAAAGGAAGCTTAAATTGTGTACAAGAGAGTTGATTTATCTGGAAATGAATTTCCCATCTGTTCTTGGAAATCTCGGGACTTCTGGATTTCTAGAAACCTAGATTTCTAGATAAGAAAATACATGGATCTCTGTCTAATCAAATGTAGAAGTTGGAGATCCTGGGAATTAAGTGTGATCCATCTTCATCAAGTTTGTACTGATGCCATAAACCGTTTCTGAATGTAGGCAATATTAGTTTTGATCCACCAGAACAGAATCTCTCAGTAAATATTCTTTGCATCAACCACGAGTTAAATATGCACAAATACTTAAAATTATAATATTTTTCATAATCTCTGTACTATGCATCCACTGAAGATTTACGAGCTTGCGCAGAGCATCATGAAAACTCTTCCAAAGCACTTTGGTTGAAGTAGTTTGGTGCAAAAAGATGCCCTCCCCTTATATTTTTTCCACTGGATGTAGACTGTGTCTTCCCACTTGACTAATTTCAGTCTGTAATACAGTATTTATATTTTAAGTTCTTATGAGTTTCACATGTTTGTAAGCAACCTGTCCCCCTTTCTTTACAGTTGGAATTTTCACCACAGACTTTATGTTGTTATGGCAAACAATTATGCACAATTCCACGAGATGCTACATATTACAGTTACCAAAACAGGTAAGAAAGTAGTAGTGCATCTGCTCATTGTTTTTTTGCTTTCAGTATTTTTTCAAGAGAGAAAATATTTTTCTCTGTTTAAATCCATGTTGTCACATTAACAGCAGTAATAACTAAACTGTGGTTTAAAAACCAAATTGAAAGTAGAATGCTTACTGTGTCACAGTTGAGATCTCATAACTATTAAGATAATTAAAACATAACTAATGCTAAGTACTGTTGCTTAACAACTGGATTAGTTCAAGGTCCACCTGATTTGGGGTTCCAGCAACCAGCAGATGTTCTGTACTCTACTGATGCACCTTCAGTAATGTGTGCGTGTGTGTATGTGTGCGTGTGTCTATATATATATTACTGTTGTGATGATTTACTCTTTTCGGAAATGCAAGAGGTGAAGGTTGTTGCCAGTGTTTTTAAAGACTTCCTTTAAACAGAAGGATTATTACTTGTTTTGGGCTCCTCAAACATCTGATAAGCCTCTTGGTGGGGTTAGATACTTTTGGCAGGAAGCTGAAGAATTTTTGTTTCAAACACAAAAAATATTTATAACACAAAAATATGTATTTTTGTAGCTATATACCTTCAATTGATAGGACAGTTTTATCACCTGAAGGTGATTTTTTTTCTTTTAATCTGCAATCTTTTATGCCACATTCAGACTATTACTTGTAATGGAGAGTTGCTGTTCAAAGTCAAAATCTTTTTAGTAAATGGCATTTAGTGTTCTAATTTTCTGAATGTCCAAACTGATGATATACTAGTATCAGTGTATATGATTAACTTTTATTACATGCTAGAAAAAAAGGAAGAGTGGGGGAGTGACTTGTATGATCCATTCCTTAGCAATTACAGATCTGACAGTGTTGTTTCTGTTTTGCTTTAAAATATTGTAACAATTTTGGGGGTTTTGTGTTGTTGTTTTGGTTTTGGTTTTGGTTTTCCTTGTGTTTGTGCGCACTTCCTGATAGACAGATGGCAGTTTCTATAAACTCTTGAAAGTAGAAAACATCAAATCCAAATCAGATGAAGATGGAATCCTCTTAATGCAACAGCTATTCCATACATCCAAATTTATGGACTTCACCTGTTAAGAATTTACAGATTTGCAGCTGACTGTTACTGCATCTAACATTTTGACAAATCATGAATAACTGAATAAAAATTATTCAGAGAGCTCCTCTAAAGAGATGTTGCAAACAAATATTTCAGGAACTAAGTATATGCTCCATAAACATTTGAGCATTTGCAAGATAGTTTATTTTCATGCCTATCCAGCTCTTTCATACTAAATGTTCTGTGGAGAAAATTGCTATCTTTATGCAGCTGTCAGAGCAGCAGTTGCACTTACCCTTCTTTTTTCTTCATTTTGATTGGTAATTGAGCATGGGTATACTTAACCGAATACATTTTGTTTGCTATAATTTGCTGCTTGTAATCCCATTTGAGAGATTTAATGCTAATCTGTGCTTTGCCTTGGCTTTCTGCTTTGTGTTGTCCTGTCTTGCTTCTGTGTTTTTTGTTTTTTGTCCTGAAAACCCCATTTCTTTGTTTGTATGTATATTTTTATTTCTCCTTCATGCTTGTCGTTGTCTGCACTTGGCTTTGATTACAAAAAAACAACCCAAAACAAAACAAAAACAAAAAACAAAACCAACCAATATCAAACTCTGGGTCCCATAAATCTTCATCATTGAATGTCCCTGTCGTCGTTGATGACCTGCTCTCTGCTCCCGCCCCCCTCCTTGGCCTGCTGTGAATGGTGACTTCGTTGCTTGGCTTGGGCTGTGTTGTGTGGACGGAACAGTTCACCCAAATATGGCCTTCTTGCCGACAGGTATCATTTCTGTGAGAAGTGCTTCAACGAAATCCAAGGAGAGAGCGTTTCTTTGGGGGATGATCCATCACAACCACAAACGTGAGTAGCTGTGTTCTCTTTAATAGCATTTAACTTTCAAAAGCTGTGATCATGGTACTAGCAACCATATCATGCTATACATTCTATATCTTTTTGAAAAGCCATGCTGCAGTAAAAAATTTTCTTAAGAAGTTAAACCTCCAAGTGATAGACTTCAGAACAAATTCTAATTTTAAAACTTCAGGTCAGGTTTGGTGCAATAATAAGACTGTCAAGATTTTTTTTCATTCAGTATATATAGAGAGAATACTAGAGTGCATAAAGGTCTAATACTAAGGGTTTTTTAGCAATCTGTAACTGAAAAATGATTTTGCTGTGCAAAAAGGGGTCATGTTAAAGCAAAAAGTTCAAAGGAAAATTTAGATCTGGAATAATTGTCTAATTATATTTTGTTTAACTTGTCTTGTTAAATCCTTTTAATAGATACTGAATGAATAAAATTCAAAGTTCTATTTCTGTACAATACAAGCTACAATATAGAGATATAAAGTTTTGTAGCCTGGTAACATGCATATGAAAGTTGCTGGAGAAATTCTACAAGTTCTAAAAGTGGGGGCATCATTCTTACAGTTTCTTTAAAGTGATATATTTCTACTTGTTTTCTCCTCAGCAGCTTGCCACTAATTTCAGCTAATTCACTAATTCTAGAAATAAGTTTTATGGTGGAGTTCTCGTGTTTTCATTTTGTTCAATAGCAGAATGAAGCGTGTTGTAATAAATTTCTCAGTTACTGAGCATAATGTTCTGCAAAGTAGTAGTGTCAATACTTCTCATGAACTATGAATTTTCCATAGGTGGTGTTCTGAAATAACTCTCTCTTGGCAATATTACATTTATGGAAAACAAAATAAAAATGTAATGCTATATTAAACTTTTAAATTATAACAAATGAATGGTGCTGTAAATTCTTTAATTCTTTTTATTTATTTTACTGTGAGAAAATGAAAACAGCTACAATAAATATTTAGCAAGGTATATGTTTCTGTTCCCACAAACAAATGAATTGTTTCTTTATATAACTTTTCAATTCATAGAAGGTACTAAGCTCTTATCATTGCATTGCCTAAAGGCTATTTTAGTATGTTTTTTAACTAACTATACCAAATTTAGCAGACATAATTGTAAACTAGGTTGAATTCTGAACTGGTAAATATTTCCCAGAAAATGAGTTTGCCAGTGTCAAAAGGTGATAGGGAGCTAACCAGACAATCCTGCTAAGGCAACAATTGCATAATCTGAGCTTTATTACCAGAAAGTCCTGATCTTATAGGAACTTATCTGTTATAAGGATCTCATGCATTAGAAAGGACTTGCAACATTCTTTCAGGTACCTATTATTTCAGGCCATAGAAATTAAACCAGTAGTTCAAATCGTGCTTGTTACCAGTTAGCTCTCTAGTCTTACAGTTGTAATGATATCCTTATGGCCTGCCTTAATGATGAGAAATTCTGGATCAGCTGGAATTTCTGAACCTCACACAGGTACATTGTATTAACCTTGTGTAAAAGTTTTAAAAAGTACAAATTATGGCATTCCTGGCCTAGTTTGTTTATATAAGAAATTAACTTGAGTTGCATATGGATAACTGTGTCCAGACCTCTCTGTCAAGAAGTGAGAAGTGATAAAGAGGCCTGACTGATAGAACAAGTAGGTTGTGTTTTAATTCAAACTACTAATCATGTTTGAAAATGAATGTGCTCTGTACTTCTGTACGCCCCTCTCCCAGCCATGAGATAGGTGGATAGCTGATAGGTGGTTTACAAACATAGGTGGTTTTTATGCCCCATAAGGAAGAAATCTTCTGGAGCTTCTTACCAGATTGTTAATAATGTGAGTACCTTCTCCCATTCTGTGTTTTGTGCTATCATCAATTGGGGATTTAGTACTTAAGCATGGATAGTCATTGTTGTGCTGCACATTTTTAAGTAGGAACCATAGAGCTTCCAGGTATCTAAATCTACTGTTCTTTCTCTGAAAGTATTTTGTTTTCATTGGAGAGCTGGAAGTATTCGCTTGGGATACTATATCATCTTGTCCAATTCACACCTTTCCTTTATTCCCAAAAAGGTCTTAAAAAGCAGTATGTTTAGAAGGTCCTATTAAAATGTAGATGTGTCTGCTGCAGATCTAAAACTGCTTTTACTATGTTAATGCCTGTTCTTACCACAACTAAGATTCCCCATTTCTCTCCTCAGCACAATAAATAAAGATCAGTTTTCAAAAAGGAAAAATGATACACTGGATCCAGAACAGTAAGTGATGCTTGAGCAGCTAAATTTATATCCTTAGAACAAAAGAAACACTTGCTAGCATCAGTGTTGCCCATTTGTTGCCCATTTATTTTTGCTTTGGGACTGAAAAATATTGATTGCTTTACTCATGTTTGATGATACAGGTAGTCCTTGGTTAATGACTGCCCTATTTAGTGACTGATCGAAGTTACGATGGTGCTGAAAAAGTGACTTTATGAGTGGCCCTCAAACTTACAGCCATTGCAGCATCCCCGCAGTCACGTGATTGCCATTTGGACACTTTGCAGCTGGTGCACATTTATGACCATTGCAGTATCCCTCGATCACGTGATCACCATTTGCAAGCTTCACAGCCAGCTTCTGACAAGCAAAGTCAATGGAGAAACCAGCAGTGAAATCACAAGTCACGCTCACATGATGTCTCACCGGCCACCGGTGATTCACTTAATGATTGCATTCCTTAGCGACAGAGTTGCCAGTACCATTTGTGGTTGTTAAATGAGGACTACCTGTACTAGGAACACAATTTGACTTGCATTTGGATACATTTTTGAAGCTTTCCTTTCATCTTAAACATTTAATTAGTTTTTTTAGTGTACTGATTCATCCTCCCCTCCCCCGTTATATATGTAAGTAGGTAGATATGTATACTTGCAAATATTTATAGGTATGGTGGAGCCTAAGTTGCTTTTATTTAATAGCAGAGTGTAGAATTAACATCCCAGATCTCTGCCAGTGTGTGAGAGATAACACTTCAGTTTTGAGCGGTATAATTTTGGAGTACAAAATGATACCACTCTTTGTCTATTTCTGATTAAAGGTACACATGCAGCAACTCTGAGGATCTGAAGACTATATAGATTTTGTTACATTGCATAATCTCTGCTTAATACTGAAACATTTTTTAAAATAACTATCATCAACTGTTTCTTGAGTGTTTATGGCTCTTTTCTCTTCCAGATTTGTTGAATGTATAGAATGTGGAAGAAAGATGCATCAGATTTGTGTACTTCACAATGAAGTAATCTGGCCATCTGGGTATGCTGCTTTTCCTTTTCCTTTTGGATTTATTTACAATTCTAAAAATGACACACTGACTATAGTTCTATTTGGAAAATGTGCTAATACTATAATTTATCATAGTTCCATGTGATCTTTGATGACCCTCTTAATAGATGTTCATTAACAAAGTTTGATGTAATTTTAGTGTTGTTATTTATAGGAAGTTTCCATACTCAAAGCTCAGAAAGCTTTTTTAAAATTCCAGTGGAATATTTATTGGTGGGCCATCTTCTAGTTTTTTGGTACCAGCATTCTTACCCTAGAATTGCAAAAAGTGGTAGGAATTTTAATTCTTCCTTCTGTTTTAGCTTTGTCTGTGATGGTTGCCTAAAAAAATCAGGACGAACCCGAAGAGAGAACAAATTCTCTGCTAGAAGTAAGTAGAGATTGGTGCATTTTTCATATTTATTGATATTTGCTTTTTTAAATTGATGTATTTATTTTAAATGTTTCTTATTGTCTTTTGTTAACACCAAAGCAGTTTACAGTAAAGTAAAAACAATAATAATAAATCTCACATAAAGAAATCAAAGTAGAAAAGTAGAATAAAAACAACAGTCCAGAGGAGCCAGATAAAGCTATTTCCAGCAAACCTGAAATACTAATTCCCCAAGCCTTCTGTAAGTTGAGTTTCATTCAGGACAGAGTTCTAGAGTCAGGTGATCTGATGGAGACTTCAGATGTTTGACATACAGAAGGATGTCCACTGTTCTAAATATATAGCCAGATCTGCAGGAATTACTGATTTGGGAGTTAGTCCCTTTGTTTTAATTGACAAGTAATGTTTTAGGGACTGCAGCCCTACTAACATTGTGTGGCATAAACACTACTCACCCATTTTGATGACATATACTGGAGAAAAACACAGAGTTGCAGTATGTTCACCTGATCAACAATTCCAATACTGAATTCCAGCAGTATTGCCCTATCAGGAACATATGTCTTCAATAGAGGTTTATTATTGATCATTTTATAGTTTAAAAACCTGGCAAACATAAAAATCTTTGACTGTTGTTAATTTGCAGTTAACGTTTCAGGCTCAATTCTTGAAAAATGGAAATATTAACTTCAAGATAACAATTCAGGGAGTTTATTCTTCAGCTCCATTTTTCTCCATTCAGATAACTCACCCACCGACCCAAGGCGGATTGTTCTAGGTTCAACATCTTCCTGAATTTGGGCTAGAACAGACGTATCATCTTACTATATATTCAAGATGAATATATCTTACTTTTCTTTGCTTAGGAGGTATAGAATGTCAGCTCTCCTTTGGCAACAGCTTGGACATGCTTTATCATCTTCGTTTTTTGTTTGTTTTTTTACTACCTAGTCTACAGCCCTAGGATTTTCTGGTATTTTCCTAGCTAAGTACAGATATGACCCTACTTAGCTTTTTAAAGATGAGGCTATGTTAGCTTTATTGAAACCTATTACTGGAGTAATTTCAGTGTGCACTTTTTAAGTTGTAAATTAGTAGAAGTTTTAGTTGATCAACCAGGGCAAGTACTTGTAACTTTATAACTTTGGAGCCACAAGTTCAGAGCATCATTTTATGGACTATTTTGATGCTATAATAATGATAAACTATTAAGAAATCTTCATTTTTGTAGGATTACCAACCACTAGACTTGGTAGCTTCTTGGAAAACAGAGTGAATGAGTTCCTGAGACGACAGAATCATCCTGAATCAGGCGAAGTCATTGTTAGAGTGGTTCATACCTCAGAGAAAACTGTAGAGGTTAAACCTGGAATGAAAGCAAGGTACTTTTTCCTCAAACCTTCAAATGGCATTTTTTTTCTGTATGAATATTAAGCTGTGTTATTGCTACATTTGTCTAAGCAATAAAATGTTGCTTTGTTTATCAAAAGAACTTGCAGTATAGAATTTGATAAAGTCTCATTTTTTAAATTTTGAGTGATACATGAGTGAGACTTTTGTAATGATTCAACACGTCTGTAATTTATTGCATATTTTGAGCTGCTTTTTGTACAGGATATTGATTGAAAAGAAGAAATTTGGAAGCAGGAGATGGTAAAAATGAGGCTTTGGAGGATAAACAAGTTTATTAAAAAGTTGGATAGATAAACATCTTCATGTCCTTATTTATTTATTAGATTTATATCCTGCCAGATTGCTACAATGTCCTCTGTACTTGTGAGCACTTTTAGTTAGGTTTGGTTTATTATTTATATGTTGCTTTACTATAAAATAGTTCCCAGGAAAGGAATTAAAATATAGTAGAACAAAATAGAGTGAATTAATTATTAAAATAAAATGTTAAAATAATATTTTGTTTGTTGGGCAGCTTCCATATTATAGCATTCTATAATGCATGATAGTATTAAATTTGCTGATATTGCTTTATATTATACCTTTTAATTTTGCAGGTTTGTAGATAGCGGAGAGATGGCAGAACAATTCCCTTATCGAACAAAAGCACTCTTTGCTTTTGAGGAGATTGATGGTGTAGATTTATGCTTTTTTGGCATGCATGTTCAGGAGTATGGGTCTGATTGCCCTCAACCCAACCAGAGGTAAAAAAAAATAAATCAGTTATTGTTTTCATAATTCTTAAAATTGGATTATTGCTAGATAAATGCCTAAGAAGTGGAAAATTTCATTCAGAAGACTAGCAGGAACGTTCTGTAACTTCATCAGTTGTATATGGTTTAAAACTTCTACCCCCTCCTTGTTTTACCTCCATTACTTGTCATTCTTCAAGGTTGATGGTAAATTGTTTTTGGGAACTTTTAACCAAGCAGTAGCAAGTATGGTAGTATCTTTTAAAGGGGAAAAGTGTATATTGGGGACATTTTAATGATCAGGTGACTTAAATTTTTAGTCTGTAGTTTTACTGCAAATGGCCATTTGCAACATATATGATTACTAGCTGTTGGAGAAATATATGTTTCCTAAGAGTGGCATCATAAAATAATGTCCTATTTTTTCTGTCTACGTTCCTAAATTCTACCTGATTGCGTGAGTTACAATAAAGTTAAATGCTGGAGTATTAATAAAATGTGTTACATATTGCTATTGTGATAGCGAGGGCATCTTATTAAGCATGTCAATAGCTATGGTTAGCTGCTTGGTTATTAAAGAGATCTGTATTTTAGCAATTTTTGGAACTGTGTAAACCTAAACCACCTATCACAGTTTGCCTCTAGAACAACACATTTTCAATAAACTGTGGAGTTGAAACCTTTATTTTACTCCAATTACACATATCAATTCCCTTCCTAGTTTCAAGCTGTCATTTGCTGTTTTGGCCCACTGGGAAACTTTGGTTTGATTTAGGTTGAAAATCAAGATTGGTAACTACGTTCCACTCCTGATTTGTAAGCCAAGTGGAAACCACAGTTTTCTAGTTCAAGTCAAATGACAGATTGGCTTATTTCAAGTTACAAAAGATATCACAATATGCAATGTTTAATTCTGTGAAAGTTCATTCTTATAGGACTAAACACAATTTGGACTCCTCTGAATCAGTTCTGTAGTTATTTATTTATTTAATTGATATGCCACCCAACTCCCAGTGGCTCTGGGCGATTTACAGTTGTTAAAAACATTTAAAAATAAAGAACAATACAAAAGCAGCAGAAGACAAAAGAATGAAGATGGCAAAGAAAATAAACCAAGAGGGGAACAAGGAAAAGGAAGAAAGGGGCATCAGTCATCCTTCCCAAAGCCCTGGGCAAAGAGCCATGTCTTCAGGACCCTTCAGAATACCAGTAGGGTGGGGGCTATTCGAATCTCAGGGGGAACATCATTCCAGAGGGCAGGTGCTGCTACAGAGAAGGCACTCTTCTGGGATCCCGATAGATGGCATTGTTTAATTAATGGAACCCGGAGCGCACCAACCCTGCCAGATTGAACCTACTGGGCAGATACTATGCAAAACAGGCAGTCCCTCAATAACCAGGCCCAATGCCATGTAGGACTTTATAGGTAGCGACCAGCACCTTGAATCACACCCGGAAGCAAACTGGCAACCAGTGCAGCTCGCAAAGGAGACCTATTAACGTGGGCATACCGAGGCATTTCATTTCTCCAGAGCTGAGTGTATTAATATTTTAAAAATCTTATCTGAGAAATAGGTAAACTTAGTTAGGATAAGGAAATAGTTTTTAAAAGAAGGCTATGAAAGATGAAGTTAAGGCAAATTCCTTAAGTTCTAATGGTGTATTGATTTTAAATGGTTTTTTTAGGGGGTATTTGAAAGATGGAAGAAAAAGGAAATAGTTGAATACTGTAAAATGCTTCTGATTATGGCTTATGAACTTTCTCTGTTCTTTAGGCGAGTATACATATCTTACCTTGACAGTGTTCATTTCTTCCGCCCTAAATGCCTAAGGACTGCTGTCTATCATGAAATTCTAATAGGTTACCTAGAGTATGTTAAGAAGTTGGGGTAAGTTTTCTATATTTTATGATATTATATAGTATCATGTATTGTAATCTATAAAGGAAATATGCAGTCCTTTTGGACTAGTGATCAGATTTGAAATGTCAATTGTGTTGAGGTCAAGTGGGCAGAAAGCCTGCTGACCACCAAATAAGATGTTTCTAGACTATGTTGCCAATCCCTTCTCTGTAGCACTCAGAAGATAAGTATATTTTCAGGATGTATCTTATAATCTTGGTCTAGATGTGCTTTGACTAGTATACTATTAGTGGCAAACAAGAACTTTTGTTACAGTTGTAGAATGTAATTTTTTAGTTTCTTCACTGAAGGGTACACATATGGAAGGTCCCAAGGGAGGACTGTGTGCTAGAGAAGAATAAAATGAAAGAATACCTGAAATATTGATATAAAGGCAGTTGGTTTATGTCAATATTATGAAGATCAGTTGTATCTAAGATGGATCACCTGAGAGCAGTTTGTGGGTCTTAGTTTATATTAGCCTATTAGCATTTTATTAAAGGCTTCATTGATGCTTGAATCATTTTGGGAGAGAAATTTAAGGTTAAATTATGTGGGATACGTTGTTAGGCTAGTTTTAATCTAAGTTTAAAATTTGCAAAGGAGAATGATTTAAAGAAAAGGTAGCATATAGAAAAGTGCTACCCTTATAAGAGGAAATTCTGATTATGTTTGGATCATTGTGATGGAGTTTTTTATAATGCAATTCTGAGCAGAGATACGTTCAATTAATTGTATTCACGGGTTTTGTTTCTTGGTTTATTTCAATCATAATTTTGACTTGGGAAAGGTACTCTTTTCAATGGCAAGTTAAATGTGTCTTGCCTTCAGTGTGTCTATGTATTTATAAACAAGTTTTTTATATGGATCTAGAAATAGAATATGTGGAATGAGTGATGCATCTAAATTAGAATGTTAGCAGTGCACTTCAAATTTTCATAACCCAGTTAACATAAATTAAAGCAGAAATTAGCTGGTGAACATGCAGGGAACATTGTGTGAATAATTCCAAAAAGAAGCCAAATTCTGAATATATCTGACTTCTACTAGAAACTCTGTGTATACCAGCTCTATCTGCTCATCTATAAGCTGTTGAGTACTGTGTGATTAGTTACTGGAGCTGAATCCAGCAGAGCCTAAGGTAATGGATAATGGAAGAAATAAGTCATAAAAATGGTGAATATTAAAAATAATAAATGCTTTAAAATTCCTTAAATCTGACCTACCTGTCTCATCCCCAAAGCAAAGGAACCTGAAATTATTCTCAAGCTGCCTCAGTTAATATCACTAAAATATTACAAAACAGATTTTTTTCTAGTTTGCAGATATTATTTACTGGCTGCATTAGTTATTTGCACAAAGAAATTTTAGGACAGATTTGATGGATAGGACTGGATGTACAGACTTTCCACTGATTTCTACATCAGAAAGTGTTTGTATCTATAAAGCTTTTGAACCCCTTTTCTTCATTTATTACTTCTGAGGTTTTCAGATATGACATAGCTAGAATATTTCAGATTCAGCTATCTTGTTATAGAGGAAGCATTCTTGCTTTGAAAAGGTAACAAAATGATACTAAATGAAGTAAGCACATTTGAAATACTGTATAATGGGATTAATGATTTTTTATTTCATTACTGCTAGTTATACAACTGGACATATCTGGGCCTGCCCACCTAGTGAAGGAGATGATTATATTTTCCATTGCCATCCTCCTGATCAAAAGATTCCCAAACCAAAACGACTGCAAGAATGGTATAAAAAGATGTTGGATAAATCTGTGTCAGAGCGCATTGTCCACGATTACAAGGTATCACATTTGTTTACCTATTTATTCCTAAGTCACAGTTCTTCAGAAAAGTGTAAAAACATCTTTGAAAACAATATTGCATATCTAGTTTTGATATTTATAAAGCCTGTGTGCTACTTGAGATTTTCAAATAGTGGTGGTAGAAATAACATTTCATCTTTCTGGATCCCCAAGCGTGCATTAAAAAGAAAAGATCTGGAAGATACATAATATAGGTTGGGAAAACTATGTTTTGGTGCGAGGTTTAAGAAAATAGACAACTTTTTACATATATTTCTCAGACTGCTTTCTTGTTGTTAAATGTGTGCTGAAAGATATTCTGTGTTGCAGGATATTTTTAAGCAAGCAACGGAAGACCGTCTAACAAGTGCAAAAGAGCTGCCCTACTTTGAAGGGGACTTCTGGCCAAATGTTCTAGAAGAGAGCATTAAGGAATTAGAACAAGAGGAGGAAGAGAGGAAGAGAGAAGAGAACACTAGCAATGAGAGCACTGATGTAAGAAAATAGTTTCTACCAAAAAGTCATCCATGACATTTTAAAATGTAGAAGTAGAGAAAATAAATGATATATTTTGCTCCAGAATTGTTCATACATTAATTGATGCAGAAGAGCAAGTGACTAAGGCTCAACCAAAGGTATTTTATTTTAATTTGGGGGTGACATTAAAATGACTAGAAGGGTGTTACATGTGCCACTGTTCTCAACCCTGTTGTGGTGAGAGATTGATACTCCTATAAGTATTTCAGAAGGTCTGGCCTGAATGAATTAATGAAGGTTTTGTCAAGCTGATGCTTCAGTTCTTCTGGGAAAGGTAAGGCCTTAAACAAAATTTAGTTTGCAATTCTCAAATTTGACTCTGTTCACTTTCAGGTTAGCAAAGGAGATAGTAAAAATGCCAAAAAGAAAAACAACAAGAAGACCAGTAAAAATAAGAGCAGTTTGAGTCGTGGTAACAAAAAGAAACCAGGAATGCCCAATGTCTCCAATGATCTTTCCCAGAAACTCTATGCCACTATGGAAAAGCACAAGGAGGTAAGAGCAAAGTAAACACTTCAGGGGCCTCCTAACATGAGTTTGGAAGGAAGTGGCAGGTGAAGGAAATGTAAGACTGAAGTTGGCAAGTAAGAATAAAAGGACAATGAAACATGCTCATGGGCTCGGGAATGAGAAAGCTGGGAGAGTATCATCAGATTTTTAGAAATTAATAACGTTGCACAGCTTTTAAAAGCACTGCTATTTTGTGTATCTAAGATGTTGAACATTTTTGACAAATTGTAGGATGGGTATGTAGAATAAAATATATTCATGGGTTTATATTCTAAAGCACATACAAGAAAAAAGTGTGCAAGATATATAATGGAAGAAAACAGTCTTACCCCACAAGTCATTCAATCAGACTAAAATAACCTAAGTCAATAAGTCAGCAAAGTAGCTTGATGGTAGTGAATTGATTATGTTCTGAAAATGAAATAAAGTATCTGTTTTATTTAAATAAACAGAGATATCATTCATATATTAGAGGGACACTTCCCTCTTAACCATAATGAAATGTTGCCTGGGTTCACACAGTGTGTTAAGTTGTAATACAGCTTTTTTTGGCTTTGACTTCATATTCTGTACAAATCCAGCCAATTATTACCTGATAATTTATCATTTCCAGGTAAGATGAAATAAAAGTATATATTTAAATCCTCATTTACTTGCACTACCACTTATTTGCCATTGATTATGGCTGGATCATTAAAGAAAATTAAATAGCTGCATTTCAATATTTAGTTAGTACATGGTGGAAGGACCTCCTCCAAATTATACTTCCTGCTCTAATAAGCATTTAATGAAATGGAAAAAAATTAAAGCCTATTTCTGTTATCTGTAACCTATACAAGCATTTCACACTGGACTTAAAAGCATAGAACATCAAACATTCTATATTCTACATTCTATAGGATATGGCTTAGAAGAGAACCTAAAATAGGCCACTCTCTCTTACAGGTGTTCTTTGTGATCCGTCTCATTGCTGGTCCTCAAGCCAACTCCCTGCCTCCCATCATTGAACCTGATCCACTTATTCCATGTGACTTAATGGATGGGCGTGATGCCTTCCTTACCCTTGCTAGAGACAAACATCTTGAGTTTTCCTCACTGAGAAGAGCAATGTGGTCAACTATGTGTATGCTGGTAGAGCTGCATACTCAGAGCCAGGACCGTTTTGTTTATACCTGCAATGAGTGCAAGCACCATGTGGAGACAAGATGGCATTGCACTGTCTGTGAGGTATGCCTAACCTATAGTGAAGCAGCTGGTTAAACTTGCATTTCAGGAATTCCTTTTGTCTGCAGTTTCCCCTTGTAATCAATCATTAGATAATACACAGATACCTCTGTCATCTCAGTATAGCCCCTCTCTACTGGAGAACTTTATAATATGACAGGGGTCTATGAAATGGTAATGTACTCTCTTTAGTAGGGATTCCTGTTTATTTACCTGAGTATCCCATGGACTTAAGCACTGTAAGACCACATCAATATGAAATAGGAGATAGCCCCTCATTTGTGGTTCTTTGTGTATTAGTACCAATGTACTTACTTTCTGTGGTTTTCATTGTATACTTTTGATATTTGCAACCTATTAACTCCAATAAGTATTTGGTTTTTTAATTTGCCCAGCTTTTTACTTTGGCCTATTTTAAATGTTATATCTGGATAAAAATGCTTATATGCATAAAATACAAGGATTTTTTTTCTTAGATAACTTTACCATTACCATTTTGAGATTGGTAGAACATAAATAATGCAGTCTTAAACTCATATTAAAATGTTACTGTGTTATTTTGAGTTGGTAAACTACTGAACTTCTGTAGGCCTACATTTCCAGGTATCTGACTAATTATTTCTGTGTTTAGGATTATGACTTGTGCATCACCTGCTATAACACTAAAAACCATGAGCACAAGATGGAGAAACTGGGCCTTGGTATTGATGATGAGAGCAACAACCAACAGACAGCCACCACTCAGAGTCCTGGTGATTCACGTCGCCTGAGCATCCAGCGTTGCATCCAGTCTTTAGTCCATGCCTGCCAGTGTCGCAATGCCAACTGTTCACTGCCATCTTGTCAAAAGATGAAGAGGGTTGTCCAGCACACGAAAGGTTGCAAACGTAAAACCAATGGAGGGTGTCCAATTTGCAAGCAACTCATTGCTCTTTGCTGCTACCATGCTAAGCACTGCCAGGAGAACAAGTGCCCAGTGCCATTTTGCCTCAATATCAAACACAAACTTCGTCAGCAACAGCTTCAGCATCGCCTACAGCAGGCCCAGATGCTTCGGAGGAGGATGGCAAGCATGCAGAGGACAGGCATAGTAGGACAACAGCAAGGGTTGCCCTCACCAACACCAGCCACACCAACTACTCCAACAGGCCAGCAGCCACCAACTCCTCAAACACCACAGCCTCAGCCTCCACCACAGCCTGCTTCACAGCCACAATCTGCACCTCCTAATAACATGCCTCCATATAGCATTGCAAGAACTCAACCTCCTGGTGCTGTGTCCCAAGGCAAGGCAGGTGGCCAGGTAACTCCTCCAACAACTCCTCAGACTGTTCAGCCACCTATCCAGGGTCCTCCTGCAGCTGCAGTGGAAATAGCCATGCAGATACAACGAGTAGCAGATCACCAGCGGCAGATGGCTCATGTTCCAATCTTCCAGAGGCCTATTCAACACCAGATGCCTCAAATGAATCCAATACAGCCTATGAGTGTAACACCACCTCAGATGGCCAGAGGTCCTGGTGGGCACATAGATCAAGGGATGGGATCAACAGGAATTCAGCAGCAGCCAGCATGGGCCCAGGGTGGGTTGCCACAACCTCAGCAACTGCAGCCAGGAATGCAAAGACCAACAATGATGTCAATGGCCCAACCTGGACAGCCCATGAATATGTCACCACAACCAGGAATGGGTCAGGTACCTGGTACAGCTCCATCGAAACCAGGTTCTCTGCCCCAGGCAGCCTTACAAAACCTGCTGAGGACTCTCAGGTCTCCCAGTTCTCCCATGCAGCAGCAGCAGGTGCTTAACATCTTGCACTCAAACCCCCAGTTGTTAGCTGCTTTCATTAAGCAGCGGGCTGCCAAGTATGCTGGGAGTCAGAATCCGCAAGGCATGCCAGGACAGCCTGGAATGCCTCAGGGGCAGCCAGGTCTGCAGCAGCAACAGCAGCAGCAGCAGACCATGCCAGGACAGCAAGGTGTTCACCCAAATCCAGCCATGCAGAACATGAATCCAATGCAAGCAGGTGTCCAGAGGCCTAGCATGCCTCAGCAGTCACCACCTCAGCAGCCTCCACCCCAACAAGCCATGGGTGGGATGAATCCTCAGGCACAGCCGATGAACATGAATCACTCGGGGATGTCTCCCCAGTTCCGGGATCTCCTGCTAAGACGACAGATGATTGAACAACAGCGTCAACAGCAGCAACAAGGAACAGGACCAAGTTTAGGTCCTGGCATAGCCAATCATAACCAGTTCCAACAGCCCCAAGGAGTCGGGTATCCTCAGCAGCAGCAGCAGCAGCAACGAATGCAGCACCATATGCAGCAGTTGCAGCAAGGGAATATGGGACAGATGAGCCAGCTTCCTCAGGCAATGAGTGCAGACACAGGATCAAATTTGCAGCAGGCTTACCAACAGCGGTTACTCCAACAGCAGATTGGATCTCCAGCTCAACCCAATCCTATGAGTCCTCAGCAACACATGCTTCCTAATCAGGCCCAGTCCCCACACTTACAAGGTCAACAGATTCCATCATCGCTTACCAATCAAGTTCGTTCTCCACAGCCTGTCCCCTCACCACGGCCCCAATCCCAGCCACCCCACTCCAGCCCTTCCCCTAGGATGCAACCTCAGCCTTCTCCACATCATGTCTCCCCACAGACCAGCTCCCCACATCCAGGACTGGTAGCTGCCCAGGCTAACCCCATGGATCAAGGGCATTTTGCCAGCTCGGACCAGAGTGCAATGCTTTCGCAGCTTGCTAGCAATCCAGGCATGGCAGGCCTCCATGGTGCAAGTGCCACAGAACTGGGACTCAGCTCAGATAATTCAGACTTGAATTCAAATCTTTCACAGAGTACACTAGACATACGCTAAGATACATTGTAGCATTTTGGGAGCAAAAAAAACCTTATTTTCTCAAGACTTTTTGTACTGAAGACAATTTTTTTGAATCTTTCTTAGCAGAACATTTTCCCTGGAATACATCTGAAATCTGCAACAGTAGTTTGTGGTTTTAAAAACACACACAAAAAAACCCAACAAATTGAACGTGGGGGACAATGGAATACAAAGAAAATATATTTTTGTTATGGCTGGGATCGTAACCAGTCCTTTTTTTGTTTTTGTTTTCCCTTCGCGTGCGTTGGGGAGGTGCTTGGGAGCGGATAGTTATTTGGCTACAGACCAAATGACTTCCTTCACTAGCCTCCAATAGGTTTTATTTTTTTTAAATTAATGAAAATATGTAATATTGATAGTTATAATTTACTGAGGCAAATGGTTAACTTTTTCCCTATTCTGGTTTTCCTCTTGTCTACTGCAAAAAAAACAAAAAACAAAAAAACAGAACATTACCTAAACTGGAGGACAAAAAAAGGTGAATGTTGCTTTAAAATTACAGTGCATATATATAAATATATATATAAATATATATTAAAGATAAATACCAATTTTTCTTCCTTGGTTGGAAAGATGTCAATTCTTTTAAAAACTGTAAAAAAAAAATATTAAGAAACCCAGTCTCCCCTCCGAAGTCTACTTTTGTCCTCCAAGAATTTTCTATACCAGAGTCTGAACTTAAACTTCAAGTATTAAAATTTGTACATGTAGAAAAGACAACTTTTTTGCAAATATATGGGGGCAGCTGCCAAATGGATGTAGTATATATATTGTGGTTTGTTTTCTTGAAAGATTTTTTTTGTTATTTTTACATCTAACAAAGGAAAAAACTAAAGAGGGTAAGAAACTATTCCAAGGGTAAAATTTTAACCTGAGCGAAAATCCCTGGGGTTTCTTCTTTATGCTTGCTTTCTCTTTCCCTCCCCTCCCTTTTTCTCCTCTTCCATTTTCTGTAAAACTTGAAAATAGAAAGCAAAAAACCCTCAAATGTTGTAAATCATGCAATTAAAGTTGATTACTTATAAATACGAACTTTCGATCACTGTATAGACTGTTAATTGATTTCTTATTACCTATTGTTAAATAAACTGTGTGAGACAGACTGGTTTTTTATGCTTCCCTTCTTCTTTTCCCTACGGTTGGTGCTTATTTTACAATGGGGAAAGAAGATGGTATGCTTTTACAGACAACCTATGGAAATCCAATTAATGTACATATACTTGTGTTTGGTCTTTTTTAAAGGTGGGTGTTTTGGACTGTAATGAAGATGATCAATGTCCATTTTGCTGTCCCTTTGTATGTGCTTCTGTTTGTGCTTTGGAAAGTACAGAAATATTCAGGTGGGATGCCAGTTGCATATTTGACTTGGTTGCCCTTCATCCTCAAGCAAACATGTTCAGTGTGGGAGTTTTTGAGCTATGCAGGCTTACCCTTCTGTGATTCAGGAAGTTGCTCTGCCCTCTGATTCAAGAATTTGGAAAGTAATGAAAATTTCAGGCACATTGACTACTCCAGCAATTACAATTATACAAGGGATCTGCAGAGATATCTTAATTTCCTTGGATGTGGGTGGACCTGAGAATCTGAGGAAGTTTTTGCATTGTTAAGTACTAACACATGGAAATCCTGTCATCTTGGTGTCTACATGTGCTAGTAAAGATAAGGTCTTCTAAATTATATATGGCCTCTTGTATCCTTTTCTGGATTGGCTCAAAACTGTAGTCAGGCTCTTATTTTGGGTATGCCTAGGAATGACCAGTGTCTTTTTAGAATAGCAAATAGAGCAATAGTGATTGGATATTAAGTAAAGAGTAAGGGATACAGGTGAACTTAATATGGAAATACTAGGAGAAAAGAGAAAAATAGAGGAATGTATCATTCCTAGTACAAATATAATACAAAATACATTAAATGCTAGACCTACAATGTTTTGCGGTGTCAAAATTCTATCTAAATTGAAATGGTTGTCAGTGTAAATTCGATGTATAACAGTTCCACTAACTTCATCTTTTGTTTTTGTTAGGGGTGGATTTCCATTCATTTAGCATTAATTAAATTATTACTTCATTTTTATCTATACTAAATCCTTCTACATCCTCTATTTGGAAGCATGATATAGCAGTTAATTAAACTGACCTCACTGGTTCCATATTTTAAAAAGATTTGCAGTAATGGCTGGTGTGGGTCTTCCGGGCTGTGTGGCCGTGTTCTGGAAGTTTTGTTTCCTAACGTTTCGCCAGCACCTGTGACTGGCATCTTCTGCTCCTGCACTCCTGTCTGCTCCTGTCTGTGCTCCTGCACTCTGGTGCTCCTGCTCCTGTCTGTGCTCGTGCACTCTGAAGATGCCAGTCACAGGTGCTGGCGAAACGTTAGGAAACAAAACTTCCAGAACACGGCCACACAGCCCGGAAGACCCACACCAGCCATCGTATGCCAGCCGTGAAAGCCTTCGACAATACGTTTGCAGTAATCTTAATCTGTTTTGCCAGTGGATCAATGTTTTGTATTATGCTGCTTTTTGTGACTTAATTACAATCAGCAGTGAGAAACGCTACCCTAGAAGAATTAGATATGTGGCATTTCTTTGTTCAGCTGGGCTAAATTTATAATCCTGTTTTTGGCTGATGCAGAAAGATGCTAAGTATCTCAGATATGTCTGAAGGTTACATTTCATGGTAATATCTACACTCAGAAGCCTACTTCCCAATCTGCAGAGATCTTTAGGTTGAATTATTCTCTTGTCCTGCAGAAGCATCATGGACTTATATAAGTTACAGAAATTTAACCTTTGCATCTTCTTCAAAAATGTTTAGGATTTCACTGTAGAATAGTTTGTATGTTTGCCAGCTATGAGCAATACAAAAAGTTATATCTTTTTTGTTAAGTACAAGATCAGGGATTTTTGTTTGATATGAAACCACAGCTCATGCAAAGCCATATCTAAATCAAGACTAGTGTCAGTATTAAAGCAATAATTAGCTTGATAGGTCCCTAGAGTGCATTGTTGAAATGAGAAACAGGATATATGTGAATTACATGCCTTTGAAGTGTTGGATGAGTACCTTATCAAATATCTTTCTTTGTTGGGATTAAGTATCAAAAAAGTAAGTCATTTCCAAAAACACTGTATTTAGGAAGACAGAAGGATGTTACAAAGGATATAGCAGTGCAACTGGCCCACTTACTAGTCTCTACCATCAAATGTTATGATCAATGTCTCTAGGAATTACTCATATCAATACTAATTTTTATTTATTTATCTAACTTTATTGGCTGCCAAACTCCAATGGGCTGGGGCCTTACAAAATAGTGAAACCTTACCAAGGAACTCCAATAAAGGATAGTGACAGTAGAAGGCAAAAATAAGGGTATTGAATACTGCATAAATACAAAGACTGGATTGGTGTCTATTCTATCATCTATCATTTGTTTTCCCAGTATCTTGAGATAATCAAAATAAGGAATGCACAGATGTTTCTGAGTTACATAAAGGATTATGCCTGACTCTATAGGTAAAAATAGCACGACTTTGAGAACTCTTGCCTCTGCCCATGCATGCGAGTATTCATGACCTCCTTTAATTGCTCTGACACACTGAGGCAGAAATAGAAAGTAGAGGAATTTTACATATCTCAGTTGCTGGAAGGAAGAGTTGGAAAGAACTTGCCAGTATGGAATTTGGACTCTGTTGGTATTAGTAAAAATTAACACTGCCAAATAACGGGATGTGACTTCTTGGCAGCATAATATTTGAAAGAACCCATTTCTTGTTCCTAAATGTTTGTTATTAACAGGGAAAACAACTAAATCGAGTTCTGATTTGTATATCATACTGTATCAAGACAATGTGTACCTGATCATGAAGTTGTTCTTAAGGAGCAAACTTTCTAAAGATAGGGGAACTAGTGCACCCTCTCACTCTTCTACAAAATCAGTGATCAGTGTTACCACCATATTGGTAAAATGTTTTTGGCATCTGACCTAAGCTAAAGAGGTAGGCAAAAGGTAGTTCATGATGATGATGATGATTGAAGCTTGTATGCCACCTGACTCTCAATGACTCTGAGCAGCTCACAATAATCAAACTAAGAAATTACAATAAAGTAAAACAAAAAATAAAGACAAAAGATGGCAAGCACAATGAAGTGAGAGGTCTCACTCTCCCTTGCCAAAAGCCTGGATGAAGATATAGGTCTTCATGCTCTTTTAAACAACAGCAGAGTGGGGATGATAGATACACAGGATGTACCAACAGTCAGGCCCCATAGGTCAATCGTAATATTTTATTAATTTTTTCCCAGTGAAAATGTTACTGTACTTAGGAATGTTCAGAGGTCATGTGTCAAATGGCAACCAATTTGAACATTTAATGTAATTTATATAATAAATTATCTATGGGCCTGATTTTTGGTACACCCTTTATATGTACCAAAGATCTTCGAGGGACTTGCAGTGGTTCATACAGATGCCATACTCCTAGTTACAATAGTAATAGATTGATTTCCCCTGGACTTAAGTGATGCGGCTGGCATTTAAGGTTTTGTATGGAAGGATTGTGATCTCCATTTTTATTATTCAAAATTAATTCCAAATTGGAAACATGTTTATATAATTTCAACACAATCAAGTTGGTGGATCTTGGCTAATAGCTCCTATTAGTTGTAAATCTGCTGCCTCTTCATTTGAATTGCCTCTTGATGAGGCTAGATGAGAATCTTTTTAGTTGTTTAGTCTTGATGTATAATGAATCTGCTACCGATCCTTTATATATAAATTATTTTTGGTACTAAAGAATTGAAAAGTCCTTCTAAAATATTTGCCATAACTTCCATAACAATTTTGAATTAAACATCCTTTTGTGGTAGGTTTTGGCTGTCTTAAGAAGTGGTACATTATCCTGCAGTTCAGTTATGCAAGTATGTTACATAGTTGTGCACAAATATGAAAACTCAGGTTTTCTTAATGGTGTAGTAACTTGGATAACCATAATCTATATGGTTAGTGGCATAGAAAAGAAGCTAGATAGTAGCAAAAGATGTGTCTTTATTCTGCTTTGGTGCTCGTGTTGTGCTAAGCAAAAAAGTTTCAGTCACATTGTTCATATTTTTCATTGCTGCATATTGTAGCATATGCTTTTCATAATACCATGTTCATATTCCGTATTCCAAGGTAGACTAGGGGCTACATCAAAGCAATGTGAAGGCAATGTGGTGTCTTGCAACAGCCCAGGATTCTTTTTAGATTACCTTTCAGCATTTCTGAAAATGTAATGATGCAGGAGGATATTAAAATTGCATGAGGTTACTGCCACTTTCCTTGTGTCTTCAACTAGCCCCTTGAGCCTCAAGGTATCCTAGCAAGATGTGTAGGATTCTTATTTTAAACCTGTCCTATCATATTTTTAACAACAGCATCACTGGTAAAAGCTATGTATCTAAAATTTTCCTGCCTTAGGGATGGAAGTGTCAGCAAGTCCATTGAAAAGATGGCAAATTTTTCCTTGCTTAATTGTGAAGAAGCACTTCTAATATTTTACCCTTAAGCTGTTTCTGAAGTAGTTTGGAAATTACTATATTCACAGAAAGCACTTAATAGAAATAGCATTGCCAAATATTAAACTATCTCCTATAATTAGTAATTTAGATGAAGATAATGTAGCCTTAATTGTTGTACACTGCCTAGAGTCTTGTTCCCCATGCTTTACACTGAGGACATCTTTCTCTACCCTGGAAGTAACTTTCAAACCATGTAATTCAGCATCACTAAATGTTCTTTTGACATATTAACTTGAATACTTTGCCACCTTGCCTTTCTATTCTGGTAAGCATTCAGGGCAGCTATGTGAAGCTGATGGTAGAATTTTGGAATATTATGCAATATGTTCTCATAAGTTCTGCTTTTTACCATGCAGTTCCAACGAAGTAAGCTGATAGATCTGGTGGCAGATATCCACATCTTGATTACTTATCTTGATTCCTGTAATGTATCCAGAAGTTGCAATTGGCAGTTAGCTTGCTACTGTGCAGGGAACAGGAATCATAGTGTATGTGAATCATCTGTACTGTTTCCCAATTGTTTTACCAGGCACAATTTAAGTTATTGGTACTGACTTTTAGAGCTTTGAAAGTCAGTACCAATACCTCAAATTGTGTCTGGTAAAACAATTGGGAACCAGTACAGATGATCCATGTACACTATGATTCCTGTTCCCAGCACAATGATTTTGGCCTATCTAAAAGATTCTCCCAGTACAATCCTGTCTGGGCTGTTAAGATATTCAAGAGAGGCTCTTTTGAGAACCCCCCTGCAGTCAGCAGGTCATCTCTCTGGCACATGGGAGAAGGCTGCCTTCTGCAGTACTTCCAGACTATGGAACTCACTATTTTGGAAATTGTATGTAGCCCCCATTATCCCAATGTTTAGAAAATAAGATGCATTTCTTTTTGTTAAAATATTTTACTTCATTAAATGGTTTACTTCATTCTGCCTTTTAACTTTTAGATTAAATTTTTGTTTCCTCAGTTTGATTAGCTGCCCTGAATGCTTACCAGAATAGAAAGGCAACGTGGCAAAGTATTCAAGTGAATATGTCAAAAGAACATTTAGTAATGCTGAATTACATGGTTTGAAAGTTACTTCCAGGGTAGAGAAAGATGTCCTCAGTGTAAAAGTGATACTAAAAGCTGTTGGATGTCAGCTGAAGAACATTTGTAGGGCCCTTCTTCATGCATCATGTATATGCATCTGGGATTGGAACTGTGCTACTATGTTTCCACAATTCTGGGATTCTGCTGTAGTTGAGCTGATTAACTTCTAGATCAGCTGCAGTGCAGGAGAAAACAGCAAAAACTGTTTCAGGGCTAATGCTGGAACTGTAAAATTGGCAATGTTCCAACTGACAAGAATTCTTGCTTTTGTCCTTATTTATTTAAAACGTATGTGGCCACCCAACTCAACCAAACCGGCTCTGGGCAGCTTACAGAAAATTCAGCAGAATCTAACACAAAACACAAAAACACAAAACAATAACCAATAAATAATAAAATGGCAATCCAAAAAGAAGTGACACCATTATCCAATCAGGGCTTCCAAAGGCCTGGGGAAAGGCTTACCCCATTTGCCTTGCCACCATTTTATAGCATTTTTTAAGTTGAGGGAGAGTTCCCCCTCCTTCACTGAGGAAGAAAAGCTAGCAAGCAGATGGAGTAGCACTGGCTGGAAGCTGGTGTTTGTGCCCTTCCATTGATCAGCTGGAAGAGATGAGAGCAATAGTGAGGACATGAGTTAAGTGGTATAGAAATGTTTCTGAAGATTCAGAGGTGAAGCTGGTGACTATAGAAGTGGCCCAAGAACAGGAGAGAGAGAAAAATGGGGCCTGAGGGATTCTGACCAGAAAACAGTTAAAAAGCCTCACATGATGAAAATACTAGCTATTGGAGAACAACATATAAGATTACAAAAATCTAAGCCAAAGAGAATCAAGAAAAAAGTAATGAGCTATATTAAAGGCGGCAGCAATTTTAAACATGACAGTCATGGTCCTCTTATTATGTAGTCCTTGAAATAGCTGCACTTTGAACGTGCTCCTGATCCTAATAAATTGAATTTATTTATTGCCAGAATGATGAACATTATAATCCAACAGATCTGGAGAACAAAATTTAGGGCAGGATATTAGGACAGAAACTGAGGGTTCAACTCAGAAGAACAAAGCCTTCAAACAATAGACTCTTCATTCCCCATTTTGAAATGTGAAACAATCTAAAGGAGAGGTAGGTTTGGAAAGCTAAAATCCTTAGGTTTCAGTATAGAATTACTGGCAAAAGTAACTGCAGAATGGGTAGGAATACATATATAAATGTCCCATAGAACTAGTGGGATTTATTTCTGAGCAAATATTCAAAAGTAGTTGACACCTTAAGCAGTTATTAGTCCACATCCAAAGATACGCGAGGAACGGGTAAGGAAAGAGCTATGCCTTCTTTCTAGATGCTAAAAGATGAGTGAAATATGGCTGCCTGTGCTTAGGTCCGCATAGAAGTGGCAGATGGCTGGCAAAAAGAACGTTTCGTTCCGTTTTACAGATTGGGAGCTCCCCTTAAAAGAGTCATTAGACATTCGGACTGAAGCACTGTCTCACCCGCCTTTTACCTCCCCGGAGGGGAAGGAAATAGAGCACTTCCCCAGGCCGGAACCCCCGAAATGTATCGATGTACTAATCCTATGATACAATAATAGGCACCCCTCCCCAGCAGCCATGTTGAGTAGAAGGTGGGGAGTGGCAGTCCATAATTCTGCAAAGAAAACTCTGGCACTTTAAGGACTTCAGTTCCCAGCGTGCCTTGGGGCAGAAGGAAGTTTGTGATTGGTAGTCGTTTTATCCTTGTCTGTTCTTCTGTCGCGGCCGATTCTTTCTCTTTATGGGCGATGGTGCAAACGCGTGCAAGCCTCTCTGCGTTCGAGGTGCGTGGAGGACCGTGAAACTGGAGGGGGAGAGCAGTGCGCGCTCAGCAGCCTCTTGCTGCTCAGCATAGCGGCGTTGGGTTATTTGCATGTGCTGAAGAGCCATGGAACGGAAGGAAGGCGAGGTAAAATATATTTTGCCGGCTCGCGCCCACCATGGTCCGAGAGACTTTCCGCGATTAAAGTGGCAGGGGATCTTTGTTTTCGGTAATTACGAGCGGGAAGAAAGAGCGTCCCACCTGAATAATCTCGTTACTGCATCTGTAATTCCTGTGCTTTATTCCTTATCTTTTACCTGAAATGAGAATTCTCAAAGTAGAGAGTAGGTCCCTCAAAATAGAGATTCGTAGGTCCCTTTTCCCGCTATAATCCTCGGGAGCCTGTTGAAACTTGCTGCTTCTTAAATATTTTCGTTTGTCTTCCGTCAATCTGTCACAAGCAATCTTACGGCTAGTTACAAGACATTTATCTCAGGATTACCAATACAGTAGTGCTTCTTTCAGCGAAAATATGTTTAATATAGGAGTCTGTGAAATGAACCATTAATTTTTCCTCCTCTTTCTCAGAAACGTAAAATAAGAGCATGTTTCTCCTGCAGAGATGCATCTTAATCCTTCCATTCTACCATTCTATTTATTTTTTCAATTTATGTAGCCATCCATCTCACATTCGTGACTCTAGGTCATA
The DNA here is from genome assembly GCF_059951505.1 of Python bivittatus. Taxonomy (NCBI): domain Eukaryota; kingdom Metazoa; phylum Chordata; class Lepidosauria; order Squamata; family Pythonidae; genus Python; species Python bivittatus. The sequence goes on along the minus strand of NW_028277058.1, from coordinate 35,436,491 downwards.
TTTATGGAGAAATACTGAAAATTCAAAAGGGTTCACAAACTTTTAAGCACCACAGTAGGCTAATTCATATTATCTGCTAATTTTTGTTGTTCTGTGAATTTTGGCTGCTTCTTGATTATCATACAGTTAATTACAATAATAAATGTTGTTAAAACTGGGCAAAACTGTTCATTAACAGTAGTTAATATACAGATGAATCAGGATAGCTTTCAGATTTCAACTTCATAATATCTAAATGCCATCATCAGTGTTATGGTTACTGAGGAATAAGTCCCACTGATTTAAGTTTATGTAAGATCCTGCTATATAATTGGAATTAAAGGACTGATTTGATTATTTAATAAAGACTGGAGAGAGGGTGCTATTTGAGTTAGGAATGTACAAAATGTATGTCTGTTGTAGGAATGCTTCATTGAGAAAAACAAGATAAAACTGGAAACACAAAAACAAATCAGAATGAAATTTAAGATTATTGGCAAAAGATTTCACTGGTTCACAGATAACATTCTTGTGTAAATGGGCTCAGTTAGCATTTATTAAATTTAATGCATGGTATCAATTGTAACCATTTCCCATCTTCTCAGAACTGGGGGACCAAAAAGAAAAAAATCAGTCAAGCATAACTTCTAATACATTAACTATTGGCTTACGCTAGTTTTCCCTCTAGGTCACCATTGACCTTATAGCATAGTTTTTAGTCCTCCTGGAAATCCCCCTTTGAAGCTGAGCTGCAAGATTCCAGGTCTACCCCTTAATCCTTAATGCCTTTGGGATTACACATAACTCAATTGTCCATCAGACAATATGTATCGAACTCTCGAAAGATTGGAATGTGCTTTTTCTTCACTCAGTGGCTGGAGGTGTCAGGAGTTGCCGCACTCCTGCCTGCCTCTTGCTTGCTGGGTTATTTATTCATAAAATTTATAGGCCACTCCAATCTATTACAACTCTGTGTGACTTACGAAGAGCAATAGAAAATACAAAAAAGAATCTGAAGAAGCAATGCCAACTAAAAAAGCAAAGTACCACACAAGGAATCTATCACCCACTCTAACCCAAAGCCTGGGGAAACGGGCAGGTCTTGAAGGCTCATTTAAATAAGGTCAGGATGGGGCTATATGAATTCAGTATTACCAGTCTAATTCTAGAACAGTGTTTTTCAAACTTGGCAACTTTAAGAAGTGTGGACTACAACTCCCAGAATTCCCCAGCCAGCATGCTAGCTGGGGAATTCTGGGTGTTAAAATACACATATCTTAAAGTTGTTGAGTTTGAAAAACAATGTTCTAGAAGCATCTCTACCTCATTTTAATGCCATATCATTGCTGCTAGTGAAAAACTGCAACATTTTCTCTGCAAATGTTCCTGTTTGTGTAGAGCTGGTGAGATAGAATCAGTGGTCCACATATAATAGTGTTGCCAGCCCCACAGGGAGCCCCACCTTACTTAAATAATGCCCTTATTAGTTCAGTGTTCAGTGGAGTGGAGGTGGAGAAAGTCACATTATTTATTTACTACTGAACTAACAAGATTGGTTTCTAATTCTGTCACTAGTTTTATAGAATTTCTATGTCAGTTCATCAGTAGTTATTCAGAGAATGCTTACTATAATTATATGTTGTTTTGTTTACACTTTTATTTTAGTCTGGGTTGCACTTTTGGGGGAGGGGGGCTGGTGACCATAACCGTAAACCTATTGCATAAGATATTCTTCTTGATCCCAAAATATAAACTCATTTGTTCATGACGTCTATGCTTGATTAAAATAACTACCTACATAGTTTCATATTCATAAGCATTAATAGAAGTATGAAACTCAATTCTGTTGTAAGGATGCATTAAATGTTAAGGAAAATATGGTCTCGTTCTGACCAATTGACAGATCAGTCTCTCTTTCTCACTCCAGGAGCCAGTTACAAAGTAGCGAATGTTTTGAAAAGACTGTGCTAGAAATTGAAAGTATTTGTGTACTGAAAGATACAGTTGCCCATCATATATCTATGAGACTCGAATAGCAGCCTTCTGTTGAAAAATTTAAGAGGATTTAGCTGATTGCTCTACAGTGTAGCTGTACATTTCTTATTGGCTCTCTGAATGCTGTTGGTGTCCATGCCTGTATGACCGTCTAATCTTCCAAAACTATGAAGTTGATAGTTCTGTGTATCCCCATAATAAGCAAGGACAGAAGCAACTCATTATACTACCTGCTGTTTAGAAATGTAAATTGTATTTACTTATAGAAACCAACTAAGTACATTTGTGCCCATGACTAGGTTCAACTAGTATGCTAATCTCTGGTTTAACCATGCTTATTCTTGGAACACACCACTAACTGAATAAAGTTAGTTGTGACATATTGTCAGTCTTCAGCAAACCGAGAAAGCCTCAGTATATGCTTGCAGGCTCACCACTTGAGTTTTCTTCTTTGTGCACATCAACAGGTCAGTGCATTCAGAATTAGTTGGATGGTGAGGAGATAAAAATCTGGCTCCAAATTGTCAGCAGCTTTGAATATTACTTTCTCACTATATATGAAAATGTACCTGTGGCATACCAAGGGCAAGGAGGTGGGAGTGCTCCACCTGGGTGCAGGCAATAAGGGGGTGCATTGTCTGTAGAGAATTTAAAAGCCAAACCAACTAAAAGAGTCCCTTGTTTGGCCCCAAACTTGGAGATTAAGGGCGCATAGCAAGAGCCTCTCTCTTGCTGAAGACGACAAGAAGAGCAGATGGCAGTAGTAATATGACAGTGGCAATTTTCTTCTTTGGGAGTATTGATGTTTCAGTGGGGCTGGCAGCAGGAACAGGGTAGGCTGACACTTGTGTGCTTGGGCCAGCTTGGATCCTGTGACTGCTTCTCAACCCCTGTGCTGAGCCAATAGCCATTCTGCTTCCCTCATGCCACATGGTGCCAGGCCTTGGAAGGCACAGCGTGGCAGCCATTGCTGTTAGAGGTGCTTGGAGCTGCCTAAAGTCAGCCCCCAACACATGCCGACTCAGCTACGTGAGTAGAGTTCATAAGGGTTCAGAATAATTCAAGCTTGCTTTGGGTGCAATTTGTGTTTCCAGTCCCTGTGTTTTTTTGCCCTGCAGGAACTGGAGGAACTTGCAGTTGTTTGCAGTATTGTTGCAACTGGTTCACAATGATTCTGAATTTTGTAAAGAAATTTGAAGTAGGGTACCCATACCAACATGAAACACCATGAACCCAATGAAGCTCAACAAAGAAACATTTAAAAAGCAAAGGAGGAGTTACTAGAAGCAATGTCTAGCTCTATTGTGAAATATATAATACCTTCAACACTGCATACAGTTAATGCAAATTCTGAAGAAGAAATGCAGTCTGGTGCATCCAAAGCACCTATACAGGATTCAGATGATACAGGGCTGAAAGATTATAATTAACCATCTTTTATAGGCATTGACAATGGGGATGAGAAACAAATGTTAGCAAGAGTCAACACCAAAGGATTAAAAAAATGGAGAAGAAAGAGACCCTAGTCAAGACCAAGATTTTGATGAAGAAGAGATGATGAATGACATTTTAATTTATTCTGATATCTCTGCTTGGCCAATATCAGTTCCAGACAATTTGAGAATCTGGTTAATAGGAAGTGAACCTCTTCAGAGCAAAGATGGACCTTTCTCTATAGGTAAAGAAGAAGGAGAAAAATACAAAGAGGCAGTCGACACTTGACAACTTCACTGTTTTATAAACCTTTATAAAATGGTGAAAAAGCAATGAGAACATAGATGGTTTATTCAAAACTAACAAATGTTTTGTGTTTGCTGCAGACCATTTGCAGATAATGAGACAAAAGCTGGAACATCCAGTTTTATAACTGGCTTTAAAGCCTGGTGGAAATTAAATCCTAACATCCCTGAAAATGAGATATCTGAGCAACATCTCTCTTGCTTTGAAGAATGGAAGACTTTAGCAATGGGACTGAAACTCTAAAACACACACACACACACACACCCATTATTGATATAGTCCATCAAGTGGAAATGGATAAATAGAGAAGAAAATTGAGAGATGTAATTATGTTTTTTGGCAAAGAGGGGATATGTCATCATCAGCAAACAAAGGACATTTTCTGGAGTTGGTGAAATTACTTTCAAATTATGACCAAATTTTGAAGGATAATTTTATAAAAAGTAAACATGCAATTCCCTCTGAAGAGAGATTGATTTCATATTTATCTCCAAAAACTCATTTTAAAATTAATTCATCTTCTGAGAAATTGTGTCAAAGAAAAAATAGTAGTAGATATTAAAGCAAAATACATTGGAATTCTCTTTGGTAACACTCACACACTCAATGTGGAGGGAAAATCAATCTGTTATTTTCAGTCTCACTTCATCAATGGAAAATGCTTCAGAATGTGGGTATAACAGTGAAAAGACTTTCCCAGATAAAATGGAGTGCTCATTATGAAACTGTGTACACAGTAAAGTCAACTTCTGAAAAGTTAATTTAACCTTTGAAACACTGTATGATCCAAAAGAAATCATGGACATAAGAGGATCAGCTCAGATTTTGCTTTCTGCTATACCATATGTGATTTTTCTTTTCTGAATTATCTTTTTCTGGCGTTAATCAGACACAAAAATATATGCAAACAGCCAGAATTAGCCTTGAACAATGTAAAAAATTGTTCTTTGAAGATTCATGCACAGAAATTGTGGAGACGGCCATTAACTATGCAACAACAATATGTAAGGAAATGGACATTAACATAGAAAAACGTATAAAATTTCAAAGAAGAAAACCAAGAGCAATGACCAAAGATGCTGGTCTTCCATTGCCAAAAGAAATCAAAAGGGCAATGTTCAAATACCTCAATCATTTTCACCAAGAACTGGGCACATGTTCAAAATGATGGATAATGTCAGTGTTTACTACCATTCAGCCATTTTGTCTGATTTTTGCAAAAGAAGAAAAACTTTGGAAGTTTTTACCAAGTACAACTGAAATTTATGATGAATTTTCAGGGGAGGTGTTATATGTGGAATTTTTTTGACCTTAGAGACATTTGAAAGCTGCTAGAATCAGTCTCAAAAAACAGTGACATGAATGGTATTGCAATTTCTGGAATTTATTGTGAAATGGGATTTTATGAATCTTTGCCAAACTTAGCTTTATGTTTAAAACTTTTCCTTACTATATTGCTTCATATGAAAGAAACTTTTGAAATTAAAATTAATAAAATTGTTCTTCTAAAAAAAGTAATACCAAAGACATGGAAAGAAGCATATTGTGACGGAATGGAATTATGAAGACCGGACTCAGGGAGGGAAACATTCTCTTTCGTCTCCTGAGGGGCGAGGAAGAGATAAGAGGATGAGACTGGCACCTCCCTGAGGAATTCACTCTGTTTTGACTGGCTGACTATGGGAACTGAGTTTCAGTCTGGGAAGATTCTTGCTAGAGGTTGTAGCTAATAAACATTGCTGAACTGAATCTGTATGGTCTCCTGGAGTTCCTTGGGCTAGGCCTGACACATATACAACTTTGATCTGTAAAGAAAGGAATGATCCAGAGAAACCTCAGTTGCCTAGACCAATCTCTCTATAGGATGTTATAATATGTTTACTACATATTAGTCATATGTCTGGAGTCAAATAATATATACAAACCAAACAGGTTACATTCCCATAAGGAACATGAAAGACAAGAGTAGATTTATAATAAGTGTGGTTATAATAAGCAAAAAAAAGTGACAGTAGTATTTCTAGATGCAGAAAAGGCTTTCAGTACTTTGGAGTGGCCTTTCCTATTAGCCATTTTAAATAATATGAATCCAGGAGAAGAATTTAAAATTTGGATGGAGGGTATTTATCAATGCCAAAGAGTATAGATCACAGCAAATGGAAGGCTCTCCACAAGTTTGTCTTTCATTAAGTAAAGATGTAAAGCGAGTGTGTCTTCTCTTTCCTTTGTTGTTTATAATTGCTTTACAGGCTTTGGTGAACAAGATTTGGAAAGACAAACAAATATTTGGGTTTAAAATTCAAAGAGAGGAATATAAGATGAAATGCTATTCAGACGGTATAGTATTAACAATTATGCAATCAGAATTCTGTAAGACAGTTGATGAAAATAACCAAAAACTTTTGGTTTGTATCTCCAGATACAAAATTAATAAAAAGAAAACAATAACAAGATATTTAACTGCAGAAGAAGGTTTTGTGAAAAAAGAGACTGGTTGTGAGATAACAAAAACCAGAGTGAAATATTTGGGGCCCTGAGAAAGATGACAGAATTTAAAACACTTATACAAAATCAAGATTATCTCTTAGAACATACACACACACACACACACACACACACACACATATATATATATATATATATATATATATATATATATATTGTTATTGGATACAACATGGAGATGGAACAAATAAAAAAATTATGATAAAGTGGATACATGGTCCAACAATGGGAAGAACAATGGAAAAAATAAATAAAATTACTCTAAGCCACAATTTAAGGGAAAAGTGGTATAAAATATTTTACAGATGGTACTATATATAAATGTGTTATAAATAAATGTGGGAAACTACAAGAGGAAAGAAACATTCTGTCACATATGATGGTCTTGTAAAAACTAAGAAGTAGTGGAAAGTAATACATCAAAATATGGAGAAAATTCTCAAAATAAAATTTGGACTGAAACCACAGATACTTTAATTGGTATCTTTATTCTTGTGTATCTTTCTTAATAATTCCTTATAAAAAGAATAAATACATTATGTTAATAGGTTACAAATGTTATTAAAAAATTAAACTGAAAAAAGTGTTCATTCAACTTTGAATGAAGATATATTGACACATCTGGCTATATTATTGAACATGAATATGCAAATAAGATCAATTTTGATGAAGTATTTGACAGATTTGCAGAAATTAAGACTCAAAATCAGAAACTTGTTATTAATTTACTAGGACATACTAATATGTAGGTATAAGTTTCCCCTTTTTAAAAAAATGCATTAAGTTAATGAAATCATAATAATCCATTATTTTTCTTCCTTTTTTGTATTGTAATCTATTATTATTATTTTACTGGCATGATACAGTATTCAATAAAATATAATTTTCACTGTCTACCTTTCTTTTCTGATCATTATTTTTGTTTGTTTCATGTGATTATTATCTGAAAATAATTTTGTCATTCAGAGGAGGTAAGCGTTAAAGAATGACGCTCCAGGCATCTAATTTGTTAGGTACAGCATTGAAATGTACCCCTTCCCCTCCCCCCATCCAAAGGTAGTTAGAAAATGGGATATATTTCATATCTAGCTGGATAGTGAACGGCAAACACATGACACTGGAATGTAATATTGAGACTGTACTGCTCTCCTATCTGTCACACCATGTGAACTATTTGTGATACTATTGTCTGTTTTGTGCTAGTTGGAACCTCCTATCCACTGCAAGTCTTCATCCTTGGAGCAGATGGCTGAGGAAGAGGAGGAGGATGACTTGGATCTCTATGGGGGTTATACCTTTCGGCAATACAGCAGCAGTGAGGAGAGTGGCAGCACTTCCTATCTAGAAGATTCTAGTGAGAATGAAGTAGCAGATCATGAGGCTGGGGAAGTGCCTCCATCCCCTTCACAGATCCAGACCCCCAGCACCCACATGCCAGATGATAACGGATCTGAGCCAGGTACCACAATTCTCTTCTGTGACAATGGAAGGGCCCATCGTGGGGTTTGGAACAGTCTTGCTCTCTATAGAACATAGATGGGAAATGATGACAGAGAATGAATTAAAAATATTTTTCTATTAAGGGGAAAAAAGAGGGAAGAGTCCCAAGTTCCAGTAAAAATGATTTTACTGAGCCTGATGCATTTCAGAAATGAATTCCTTTCTCAAGGGCACTCTAAAAAAATAACACAGAAGAAAGGACTACAGTATTCCTTAAAATGGCTTACAACACACACAAAACTCAACTATACTAAAATGGGCTGTTTTTCTTATGCATACTTTGTTTCAATAAGTATCTGAAATACATACTTGAAGTTGTTAATCAACAGTCAAATATATTTATTAAAAAACAAGTTATTTTATTTGTTTAGCTTAATTACCATGAGCAAGAATGCAAGAGGCACGAAAACAAACATCTACAAGGAACATGAACATTCCTAAAATTTATTGCCTGCATTTACTTCCAATGCAGGTAGACAGTTGAAGTGAAAAGGCTCACACAAAGTCAAAATGAGGCCCAAAAATTGTTTTATCTTCTAAAATGTCTGTAAACTGATCCTCTACTGTACTGTGCAAAATTAAAGGAGATTGAGAACAGCCGTTGTGATTTATAGTGGAAAAAAGAATTCTTAAGGGGAAACACACATTCTAAATCTAAACAAAGGTGGACGCTGAAAGTCTTCATTAAGGATGAGACTATTCAGAAGGAAAAAAAAATTAAATAGTAAAACGGTCTCATTTTCATCTCAGTGGTGTTCTGTGACCTAAACACACACATCTGAGATGCAGTGTTTTTTACCTAAAAAGCGTTTCCCTGAAGGGGATCCTATTCTGTGCTTTCTTATATTGCCCAAGTGTTCTCCAATTCTGATCTTGCTCTAATAGATTTCCTCATACACTTTTTTAGGATAGAAACCCTGTATGGCATACACAACATGAATGCTGGTAGAAGTGGTGAACACTTGCAGGAGGTTTCTGTCCATTTCCAAGATTAGTGGAAAAAGTGGTTTTAGGTATATTTACAGCATGTCCAATGGCCACAGTGGACACCACTTAATGAATCAGGGTGTATAGAAAGAGAACAGTCCATTTTAATTAAATAGATAAATACGTAGATATTGTATGTCATTTTACATATTAAAATTTGTGATGGTTTTTATCTTTAGAGTGTCCTTGAAATAATAATTCATTTCCAAAATGCTCAGTTTCAGGAATTATAGGAGCAGCTTCAATAAAATCGTTTTTACTAGCACTTGGGATTCTTCCCTCCCTCCTTTTCCGTAATTTTCTGTTTAGGGAAACACCTTCTGTGCCAAGAGAGGACGTGGGGATAGTGGTAAGAGAGTGTGGCTGCCCAGCTCTACAGTATTCATGTAGGAAGCAGTACATATGGACATCTATAGTTCGTATCTTTGTTTAGAAAATGTTGGCACAAATATTTTATTGAAAGTTGTATATAGAAGAGGATTTCTATGCAGTTATATAATATACTAAGTAATATGCTGTTTGCATGACTATCTTATTGTAGCCTGAAATTGATACTGTTCATATGACTTTTTAGCATAAAGTGTTATGACAAGATTAGAGAAGTGTATTCATTGAGAGCCACATTCAGGTTAGTAGAATGATCTGATTAAAAATTCTAAAATGTAAGCAGTTAGATGTAAACTGTACTTAAAGCTTTACTTTAAGATGATATATATGTGCACTACGGCATATACTAGATTGTATCTAGTTTCTCACACTCTGCAATTCCAAAAAAATAAATAAATGATAATGGTGTATATAACTGGCTTCAGCTTCTTATGTTAATACAAAATCTTGCATCTAGTTAGTTAATCCCTACTATTCAAAGGGAGAGTGGGTGGTTATAAAGACATTTCCTAATTTATTTGGTTGCAACTTGAACATCAGTAATGCATCCAAGTCTAGCTTCCCATAAAGATTCTCTACCTAGCGCTTTTGAACTGGTTATCCCTATAGTAAACATACTTCATAAATTAGAGTGTCCTCTTGAAACACTGTTATATGGAACTAGACAACCCTGTGACCCGTTGGGTTATCCTTTAAGAGAAAGGTAGTGCAGTCTGATGTGACCAGAATGAACATTAAATTTTAGGCTGACCGTATTTTTTTTACCCCAATGCTGGACAGTCCCATGATCATCTAAGAAGAGTATATATCATAAATAGAAAAATAATTATAGTGGCAAACGAATTTCAATGATGATGGAAATTTGTATATGATATTTGGATCTATCTAGACATCCATTATTAGAGGTGAAGATTCTATTTTGGGTTATGTTTTGGGATTCTCTACTATATTTGCTGTTTTCTTGACAAGATAGTTCTGTTATTTATGTACTTCTTATCAAATCTGATTGATGCTTCTGGCAGTCATTAGAACTGAACAATATTGATTACTCCTGCTGGATCTTAAAGCATCCTCTTTGCTAGTTCATATTTCAAGGCAAGCATGATTTTTGTTAACCAATAAAAGCAGCCCTTTATTTTCATCCATGTTATCTGCTCTCAGTTTTTATCCTGCTTGATGGTAATATTAGGTCTAATTAAAATAATGTAAATTACAGTATAATATTATGTATGCTTCTTATAGCTTTGTGGAGCATGTTGTCATCAATCTAGTTTAATGCTCCCAGGATGTAGCCTTGTGCTTTCTTGATTAAACTAATTTCCTGCTGTTGAATTTGTGCTTTCTCAGCTGTCTGTGAGATGTGTGGTATTGTGGGCACAAAAGATGCCTTCTTCTCCAAGACCAAACGTTTCTGCAGTGTTTCCTGTTCCAGGAGTTACTCCTCAAATTCCAAGAAGGCTAGCATCCTGGCAAGGCTGCAGGTGATCAATATCCACTTAATAGGGTCACTGTTTGTAAATTAGATATCATAAAATATGAGGAAAATATTGGAAGGTGCTGTTTGCTGTAAACAATAAATTTATTTGGATGCTTGGCAGGGATATTTGTCACCATGGTAGCCACCAATCTGAGAGGCGTGAAAGGAAATTAAGCAAATTCGTGGAGGATAAGGCTACCAATGGTTACTAGTTGTAATAGCTATATATAGTCTCTGAAACATAGGCAGTATTTCTCTGTGAGAAATTCCAGGGGAATATGAATGGAAACTATTATGATTATGTCCTATTGGCATCTGATTAGCCACTAAGAGGAAAAATGTTGGAAATATCTATTATTGTAAGCAGTGTTCTCTTTCAAAAGCTAATAAATGTATAGTAAAAGGCCACACATGATTCTTGTAAGTATCCAAGAGTATCTTTTGTTAGGTACAGGGAAGTTAAGGCCAAAAAACACTTGATCTCCCTTCACAATTATGCCCTTATATGTATCAGTGCTAAAGATAATTTCATATAGAAGAGTTGCCTTTTTACTATTGATTCCTATTTTGTATCATAAGGAACTAGATTTTCTCTGATCTTGTCTATATTTTTATGGAGAAGTCTACTTTGTTATCTGCTACCTGAGTTGCATTAGGGAAGCTAGGAGTAATCTCTATGCCATCTTGACTAAACAGATACAGAAGCAAAACAAAATTTCCATAAACAATCAATATTTAATTGTTTTGATTAATATCTATGTCAGAAATAATAAATTCGCAATCACAGTTGTTCTAGTTTAAAATTAGAATAGAGAAAGAATGTAATGTACACATTTCCCATATGTTAGGAGCATTTGAAAGAGACAATAAAGGTAGTAGGAAAAGGATGAGTCCATAATTTGTAAGGGAAAGACAGTTTTAATAGCAGAGTATAATCCAAGAATAAAAATGCAGATATGAGGAGAAAGCATTTTTCCTTGGCACAAAGAAGACATAATAGCATAATAGTTAATAATTTTTCCACTGTTATTGATAGTTCTTTTCTATGTAATGTTCATACATGAATTGTTTAGGAAGAGGATTCCATTTTTTTTCTCTTGCTAACTATAAAGTCCTGCCATCCTTTCTGAACTCATAAGTAGGAAAAACAAGTGCCATCCTGGGTAATGCTTGTAAATGTAATAAGCAGATCTGTATTGTATACATTTTATGACCAAAGAGCTCCCAGGAGCTTTACATGACTTGCAAAGTTATTGTAATATTAGCTTTTCATGGGCCGGAATTACATTGTCAGATGTGTCAAAGGCCTAGCTCACGTGAGTTCCACCTCTCTTGTACATCTTATCAGACACTTCTGATAAAGTGGCTTATAGCTTTAGAAACCTATAACACAATGGAGTCCACATATTATGCTAAGCCATTGTTTGCTTAACCATGTATTATTTAATGAACATATCAAGTGAGTTTATGTAACACACTAAGCCAAAACCAAACAAGGTGTTTATTACCAAATGTTTACAACATAGCAAAGAATTACTCTTTAAGAAATGGCTCTTTTGATTTGGTATCTTTGTTGGATGAAGCCCCATGGAAGAGCTGGAAATCTACATGTGCTTTTTTGATGTGTCTTGTTTTGATACATTTTCACAGGGTAAACCACCAACAAAAAAAGCTAAAGTCTTGCACAAGGCAGCCTGGTCTGCTAAAATTGGGGCATTTCTCCACATTCAGGGGACAGGGCAACTGGCAGATGGAACACTAACTGGTCAAGATGGTAAGTGAGATCAGCAGTTGGAGGAACTAAGGCTGTCATTACTACAGAGTAAATAAAGAATTCATCAGAGTTCTTGCAAAATACTTATGGGTGAGCAGAATGGGCCAACTGAGGAGGAAGCATGGATATGTCATCAGAATAAGATGCAATATGAAATGAATAATTGGATAGAAGGATCAGCATCTCCTTTTCATTTTAGATTGTTTCAAACTGAATATTGTTAACAAACTTTCCAATGTGTTGGAATCTAACCTCTCATCCTGTACCCTATTTCATCACTTCAGGATAAGTTTATGTAAGGGAGAAATTCAGCTTTCAGGGTTGGGCTTAAAAGACTTAAAATTACCTTGCAACTTTGGTTGACATTTATTTCAGTGGGTGTTGATCTTCCCATGGATGGGAGAGAGTGCCTTGGTTTAGTGATCTCATGTTTGGATGTTTGCTGAGAGTGGACCACCACTGTCTTGGTTGCAAGGGTTAATCTGTGTAGATTTGCTGTGTAGGTCTGTCTTTGGGGCAATGAAGTTGGAGTAAAGGACACTTGTGAATCTCTTCTAATAGTTTAGTTATACATGTGTGATTGCTTGGTGGGAGAAACAGGCCCAGCAGTTGTTTCCTTTTTAGAATCTTTTTAAACATTTGAAAATATTTAGGATTGGACTTAGTTTATGCAGTTTGAGAGCTTGCTTGCTATTATGAAACATAAAGCTATGTTTATGAACTATACTGACATACCTGTTTATCTATCTGTTGTGTTGCATCTCTTTTCCATCCTTAAGGCTTCTGACAGTCTCTTATTTTGCGTTCTTAGCTCTCATTGTAGGCTTTGACTGGGGAGCATATCTGCAGGACCATGGATGCAAGGCTGCACCTGTTAGCAGTTTCAAACATGTGAGCGCTCTCTGCTTTTCAACAAGTGTGTTACACTGTAAGAAGACATAGGAGACATAGAGTACATTTCTCTAGAGCAGGAATGGGAAGACAGGGGCATATTTGGCAATCAGTGATATCCTGGGTATATATAGCAATGGAACATTTCTGGAAATTTTGAAGGCATGGGGAAAATTTTTTCTAATTTTGGTTCAGGAAAAAAAATGGGGCAATTTTGAAATATATGCAGTGTTGGTTTTTTTATACCACTCTGTTAGTATAAATTCTATAAATTCTGGAACTATAAGAAATCTAGGATCTTTTAATTTTTGCAGTATGACAAGTTGCAAAATAAATAAAAATTGAAAGAAGAAATTATCAACAGAAATGCATCTTGCTGTTCTGTTTGAGAGCTTTATTACTACATTTATCTTCTTTGTATAAAAACTGTAGTGTTCTGATATTTTAGATAAAAGCCTGGTACAAGATAATGAAAACATTTTGAGGAGTAAAACATTTTCTCTAATTGCATTTCTTATTTTCTTTTCAAAATTTTACTAGAATTTTTTTACTTCCATTTTTTTTAATTTTTCAAAAAACAAAAAAGGCCTGGAGAAAAATTTAAAAAGCCACTTTTTTCTGAATTGTTCCATTCCCCCCCCCCCCAGATCTTTAGATCTTGGCATTTCAAACCAAAATGTCAACCTATTTGTAGTTTTGGTTCTTGGGCTATGAATTGTGCATCTCTGCTCTAGGCATAGTCCACAACCTTACTAGACTTAGGAATAATTTCCAAAATATAAACAATAATTTAAATGTATTAAAATATATTTACCAGCAATAATACAAAGCGGTGAGCTCATAGAAAATATATATTGCAATGTAAGCTTTCCAAAGTAATGGATCATTCATTATTTGATGTATCACAATTGTTTTTTGGGAAGAAACAGACACCAAAAAGAAAACATCTAGAAGATACAGATAGTGATAATTGCCTTGTGAATAATAGTCATTTAGATAACAATAGTTAGGTGATAATACAGACCATTTTGCATTGGTGAAATAATTAAGAATATCTGTTCTGTTGCCCAATAGCTGTTTCATAAAGGCCACTGTTTCTACGGTAACAGATCATCAGGATTATATCTCTAAAATTCTAATAAATTTAATTTTTTGGATTATTTAATAAATTTAATAATAAATCTAATATATCTCTAAAATTCTAATAAATAAAAACACAGCAAAAATGATAAACTTACAATGTATAATTAAGAGTTCTTCAGTGATTATAAAAATAGCCCATTTGAAACCTTTCTTCTAGTGTCTTAATATTTTGGCACAAAATGCCACCTTCCTCTTATCTAATAATGAAGACACTTCTTTAATCATGAAGTGTTATATTTTCAAAATAAAAGCTAATGGAGTCAGAGGTTTTGCGTATCTGAGATGCATTCCTCCAATATTATGAATATGTGTGCATGTGCGCACACACACACACACAGCAAATACATTTTCTTCTCTTCCTTGCTTTCCCCCCTACATACATCTTATCTTGCCCCCACTCCCATTCTTCTTGCAGGTTCCCCTTTATGATCAATGGGAAGATGTGATAAAGGGGCTGAAGGTTGAAGTATTGAACAGCGATGCTGTGCTTCCCAGTCGTGTCTATTGGATTGCTTCTGTTGTTAAGATTGCAGGTAGATTCTTTGAGGAGGATCAGAGAAAAGACTATGGATTTTATTTAATTGTTTAAAATGTGTACCTACTTCTGTCCAAAGACTTGATATAAGCAAGATAGAGTGGTTAAACCAATTACCCAGAGAGGTGATACCTAGCCTTCATTATATATATTCAGGTGGAAGTTGGAAAAGCTTATGTTGCAAATGCTTTGTTTGGCTTCTTGCACTTGGTTAGGGTTAGGATTAGACTTGATGGCCTAAATGGCTTTTATGTTTTCCTGGCCCTATCTACCAACATGTCTAATGATATCTGCCATATCATCAAGTAGACAAGTCAACAGGCCACCTATAGTCTGTTACAAACACAGCCCTTTTTGTTTATAATAATTAAAAATATTTTTTTTTTCCGATGGCTAATCACCATCTGGAGGCTTATTCTTGGTTCAAAAATAGGTCCTTTTGCAGAAATCTTTTCCCCTTTTCTTGGAATGACAGCCTCCTTAATGAAAATGTAGGAGCAGCCCTTCTAGAACTGGAATGCTGCCGTCAGAACCTAGTGTTCCATCAATGACTTTTCTTAGTTTCTTCATGTCAGCTGTCTTGGTTTCAGGATGGGAGTCAAAAATATGTGCATCCACAACTTTTCTGCTCTAAGGATTAACTTAGCCTCTGCCTCCATACCCCTATCCCAAATAAAAGGAGACATTTTGCAGTACTTTTAAGAGATGCCCAATTAAGCTGTGGTGATCTTGAAAAAGAAATAATTCACACAATTCTGAGGCAGCCCCTACCAGGAATGCCTGCCTTTGCACATTCTGTGGTGTACAGATTGTATCATGAATTTGCCTTATACCATCAGGCTCTTAATATACTCCTTGGTTGAAGCTCTGCAAGAAAATGACTAACTTTCCCATATTTCCAACCTGAGAGCCTTTACCAGGAGGAAGTTAACTAAGAACTGGAAAAAAGGAATGAACTGTCATCTCATATCCTGTACCTATTGAGGACTGAAGTTAGCACTAGTAATTAGATACAGGAAAACTGTAAAAATTTGGGGGCATCAAATCATCAGAGTGTGTTTCAAATGACAAAGTTAATTAGATATAGAAGGGTTTCCACGGATGGTGGGAGCCCTGTGATCTGATGGTCTGTACAACCTGAATGAATGGAGGCTATCCTACAGGAACTACTGATGGAACTGTTAAGAGAAGTTATCATTACTTAAGACTTAATGACAGCTAGATTGATAGGACAATGTCTACAGGCACCAATGTGCCCTCAACAGCAGACCAAGGTGCTCTCAAGACTTTACCTTTCACCTCACTTCTGACAGGCTATAACTCTAACAATTCTAATAACTCTAATATATTATTTTAGTCCACTACTGTCACAGATTAAATGTTCCTAAGGCAGCAGCTGATTGTTTTGTCAGCTAAGGAGCAAACTATAGTTTAAAATGTGTTTTATTGCTGGACACTGCAGTGAATCTCCTGCCTGTCTGAAGAAGGAATACAAGTAGAAGCAGTGAGGGGAGGAAGTAGTGCTGTGTTGAGGACGTAGAAGAACTAAAATTACTCTAATTTCACTGTCTCTAAGAGCAAAAAAACAACAACCCAATTTTATTATTTTTGGGCAGGGGGCGAAGAAAGCTGTCCCTTTCCTTCTAGCAAAAGAGGTAAAAAATTATTTGGTTCTGCTGTCATTGATGAACGTGGAGCATTTTGGGATAGGGAGAGGTATATATATATATAAGAGCATGTGATGTGTAGTATACATATATACTACATATATGTATGGAAAGATTTTCATATGGCAGAGTGGATTAGGGAAAATATTAATAATTTCTGAGCCACCCCATTTGTCAGCCATTTTATGTGAATATCTGGATCGCTATAGTAGCTATTTTGAAATTTTGTTCTTAGTAGGGCATTGTTAGGCTTCAGGGTTTAATGATCATGGTCTAGAGAACAGATTTCTTGGTGTTTTGCCAGCAAGCATGGCTGGCATCTTCAGAGGCAAAGTAGTCTGTGTAGCCAGCCACACTTGCCAGCGAAACATCAGGAAATCTGTTCTCTAGACCATGGTCACTAAACCCTAAACCCTACCACTGCCCAAGAGATACCATCCGTGAAAACCTACACCAGTATTTGTTGCTAGTACTTCCTCAGAATCCCAAATCTTCCCAGGAGTCCCCAAAGGTAATAATCTGTACTTTTGGGGGTGGGGATTGTTCTGTTCCTGTCTCTAAAACATCAATCTTGGCAGGTTACAAGGCACTGCTGCGTTATGAAGGCTTTGAGAATGATTCCAGTCGTGACTTCTGGGTCAACTTAGGTACTATGGAAGTGCATCCAATTGGTTGGTGTGCCATTAACAGCAAAATTCTGGTGCCGCCCCAAAGTAAGTCTCTTGGATCTTGGTCAGTTGTAGAACTTTACAACTCACAATTTCCTTCTCTTCTCTAACCTGAAGTTATTTCATATATATTTATGCTAGTGGCTATGCTGCTTAAATTCTGTGCTGTGGAGCAAATTAAGCAAGTTGAAAGCATCAGTGTAGAGTACTTAGGTTGCTTGTGATTTGGACAATTTGAGGGGAAAGACAAATGAGTATGGAGGCTGTGTAGATGGCATGGAAATTTTCTTGGACTACACACTTACTGAAATTCTGTTAGTGCCATTTTTGCATACAAATCTTTTGCAATACCTCCTTCATAGCCACTTGTTTTAGGTAATGAGTTCTATTTTTACAATACTGTTCCATTTTTATTTTTAGAGCCATGTGAGGGTGCTTTCAGAATGTGTTGAACAATTTAATTGTGGCTGGACATTACAGGAGTTGAAATTTAGCGCATCTGGAGAGCAGCAATTTTAAGAAGGCTGGTTTGTTTATATGATGATTTGATCATCAGACAATGTAGTAATGTTCCAATACTGCTAACATTCATCTTGATACTTTGTGAAAACTCTACAAATTAAATCTACTTTGTGAAAACTCTACAAAATAAATATACATTTTTGTGCAGAACTTTCTTGGGCTAGATCAGACTTAATTGCTCTGCTTAGATCCTTGCTTTTTTGCTTGGCTAGCACAGTGGGGAAAAAGTGATCTGCTGTACTTTGTAGGTTGACTATATAGCATGTATGAAGATTATACTTCAGTGAAACAGCCACCTATTCAGAGAGTTATACTATGGTTGGAAAGTTGGGTACATGTTCACTGCAGCAATATGTTGAGCTTAACCATTGTTTAGACCCTGTGTTCGAGGATCTCTGTACTGATTCCAGAACAAGAGATGGTTCAGCAAGGGAAATATAAACCTAAAGGAATCTAAGTAGAGGGAAGTCATATTCAATTCTTGCTTGTGTACTTCTGCAGATACAAAAGGTATACTACATTGACTTTCTTAAATCTTTCTATACAGCTATCCACTCAAAGTTTACAAACTGGAGAGGGTACCTTATGAAAAAATTGGTGGGGGCCAGGACTATCCCAGTTGATTTCCATTTAAAGGTGAGGATGGGAACTCTATAGGCAGATTGTTCAGACTAATCTAGCTTTCCAGTAGCTCATTCAAATCATTATAAGTGGCAAGTCAGTTAGTTCCCAGAGTTAATGCTCCATAGATTATTTGGAGAGAGGATTTATAATTAACATAGTGGTGAAAGAAGGTCAGTCTATTGCAGTATGTATTTCAAGACTGTTTAAGAATAGCATACCATAGTGTAAAATTTTATGGATACTTTGTGCATCTACTAGTTAAAACATGCCATCTTTAATCTCTGAAGTTCATGCACTCTAGCTTCGAATAATTCTAATGTAGCATAACTACAGTGGCCATATTTTCTTGGAAAAAATAAAAGACAAACCTGAAAAAGGGGCAAATCTGAAAGCAGTTCATAAGGATAAAAAAATTGTTTATGTTTATAACTTTGCTTTACAAAGGAAAATTCAAGAGCAAAACCAAAAAAAAAACTTTACAAGAACACATATTCTAATAAAAATATCTACAATCAAACAGTATATATAAGTTTATGTTAAAAAGACAATTCAGTTTCCATATTTTTCACATGAATGTGAAAGACTATGCATTGAGTGGTACCATTTGTACGGTAAAAGTTAAACAATCAAAATGGGCAAAAGTGAGTTTCTGAAAAATAAATCTAAGTCCAGCTTTCTGAAATAAAGGACTGTCCTTTATAATAAAAAGGACATATGGTCACTGTAAGTATAACTAAATAACCAAACAAACAAACAAATAAACTCCATTCTTCAATTCAAAGGTAGAAAACCTGCTGTATTTGCTACAGGAACAGGAAGTTTCCCCCTGCTGGTATGCTTGTGAAAATATCCTTTACAAAAAAAGGCATTTCTTAGTAATCAGTATGAAATAATGAAATGCTGAATTTAAGGAAGAGATTTTGTAGGTTTAAGCTTCTGAACTGAAAATAAGATACATTGATCTTTTTAAGGACTTTCTGCTCAAAAAGTTTCATTTCAGTATAGTATGGCCATGCCATTAAGTTATGAGTTTGTGTTCTCTTATGATACTAAACGAAGATATATGAGGATGAATTATTAATTATGAAAAGATAGGATGAAAACAAAATTTAACTTAATTTCACTTATGGATTAAGATAGCTATACTTTCACAGCTCTATCACTGGTTGAGAAATCCTAGAGTAAAATCAGGCAGAATTGATCTTAAAGCTGGGGGGGGAAAGAGTAAATCCTGGCTCTGCCCATGGAGGCTTTGAAAAAGCTTGCAGAGTAAGTCATCTCAATTCAGGGCAGAGTGAGAAAATAGCTGGCATTAGACCACTTAGGGAGCTCATGATCGTTGTTCCAGTACTTCCTGATTTGCAGTTCATTGCTAAAGAACACAAGCCATAAAGTATGCATATCACTGCTATCCATCTGTGTTTACTTTTTCAGACTACACTGTGGCCTGATCCTGACTAGGATTGTTGTAGGCAGGAAGGGAGAACTTTAATTCCTCTTTCACTCCCATTATTTAATAACATTTTCTTTCCTTCTGCTATGTTTTTTTTTAATAATTGCAACTGAAAAAGAATGGCTAATCAATAAGGCTGAGGGAAGGATTTAAGTTTCCTACTTTTCTCACCCAATGATTCTGTTCCAGATCACTTCCCTGGGTGCTTACTCTGAAGAAATAGAAGATGGAGGGATAGCTTCTCTCTCTCTCTCTCTCACCCTCTCTCTCTCTCTCTCTCTATATATATATATATATATATACAGAGAGAGAGAGAGAGAGGCCAAAGTGGTCCCAGTGGTGGTAGGAGCACTTGGGGCTGTGACTCCTAAGCTGGGAGAGTGGCTCCAACAGATCCCGGGAACAACATCAGAGCTCTCTGTGCAGAGGAGTGCAGTGCTAGGAACTGCTAAGATACTGCGCAGAACCCTCAAACTTCCAGGCTTCTGGTAGAGGACCTGAGATTGAGGAAGACACGTACCACCCATAGGGGTGAGAGGGGAATTATTTATTATTATTTTATACAGTATGTATATATGTATATATTGTATTGTCTAGGTTAGATCTTGGTTTGGGGATATAGTAATGTGCCAGCTTTTCCATTTTGCAGAGTTGTGGGCCTTTAACTTCTTTAATGAAAATTAATTTTTAAAACCCCAATTTTGGCTCTGGAGTTGTGGTTGAATGTTTTATTTTCCTAAAAAAAAAAGTTGATCATCCACCTCCATGTCCACTTTCTGGTTTACTCAGATGACTGAGGGCATGAAATATCCTTTCCGCCAAGGCATGAGGGTAGAAGTAGTGAACAAGGCCTGCATATCTCAGACACGCATGGCTGTTGTGGATACTGTAATTGGTGGCCGGCTGAGGCTTCTCTATGAGGATGGAGACAGCGATGATGACTTCTGGTGCCACATGTGGAGTCCTCTAATCCATCCTGTAGGCTGGTCCAGAAGGGTTGGCCATAGCATAAAGAAAACAGGTGAGGTTTCATATTGGATACAAGCAACAATCACTTATCCAGGATTTTTAGGGATTGTGTTCGGTGACAAGAAGCACTCTGCTGTTCATATTTACAAATAAGATAGCAATAGCAGCCCCTTCTTAGTACTTGTGAGCACATCATGCAGTTTTTACCCACTTTGGCTCACTGGATATTGTCCTAAAACAAGAGTTCCCAACCTTTTCAGATAGATAGACAGATGAACCACCAAAGTACCCTAACAGATCAGCAATAGGGAACAATTGCACTAGAATATTTTAAGTCCTCAGCCTAATTTGGTGTCTTTCCTTGAAACTCTTTTTTATACATGCATTTCTTATTGTAAATGTATGAAATTTATACTATGCATAACTAAGATATGTATGCATTTCTTGCATCTTTTTGGCAATTAGAAAACATTGAGATTGCTAACATCCCATACTATTATTTTTCCCTTTTAAAGATGATGAATACGGTAGCTAGAAATCCCCACCATCACACCACCACCCCACCACCACCCATTCTCACTGCTATCCTTTTATGTCTTTCCTGCTGGAAGAAAAGAATAGTGATATGGCAAACCATCCTACCTTCCGGAAGATCTACTGCGATGCTGTTCCATATCTCTTCAAGAAGGTAGGAATGAGTCTGATTCCCAGTGCTGTCCCATAGGACAGAGTTGTTAAAAGGAGTAAAAAGTGCATAGATATATGTAGTTTGGATGTTTCCTATGGAACTATTGAAATCTTTCTTGTGTAGTACAGGGAGATGGATTTGGTAACATCCAAGAAGCACAGTGTAAGAATTTGATTGTGAATTAGGGTGAAGAAACGAATAATCTCTGTGAGCTAAAAGGAAGAATTAAACAGGATAAGCTTTTTCCAAATGACTTTTAGTGATTAAAAAAAAATCAATCTCTTATTATAAGACTAAGCCAGCTTTCCCCTGCCTCTCCCACACCTGAGTGTGGCTTGCCAGGTTAGATACAACCCTCTACACCCCTCCATGCAGCTGATTCTGTTTCCCGTCAGCATCAAATCCTCATGCCATCAAATCCTCATGTTTCTTTCTGCCTTCCCTTGCCAGTTCCCCCCTCTCTGAGTGGAGAGAGAGAGGACAAAATAGCTGTTCTGTTCATATGTAATTTGTTTTAAATCTGGGAATTAACTGAGATATAAGGAGATGAGATTATATTGTGTGTTAAATATTTACATTAATTGTAACAAATAATAATTCACTGATATTTAATTTTCATCCCCACTCATTTTTAAAATAAATTTATGTGACTCTATCCCACTTTTCAAGCGAAGCTCCTGGCATACTATTCAGAGTACGAACAATACCGACTTGACATATTGCTGAAATTCTCATTGTTGTTGTTTAGTCGTTAAGTCGTGTCCGACTCTTCGTGACCCCATGAACCATATTGCGCCAGGCCTTCCTGTCCTTCACTGCCTCCCTGAGTTTGCTCAGTTTCATGCTCATTGCTTCAGTGATGCTATCTAACCATCTCATCCTCTGCTGTCCTCTTCTCCTTTTGCCTTCAATCTTTCCCAGCATCAGGGTCTTTTCCAAAGAGTCCTCTCTTCGCATTAGGTGACCAAAGTATCTGAGCTTGAGCTTCATTATCAATCCTTCCAATGAGCAGTCAGGGTTGATTTCCTTTAAGATTGACTGGTTTGACCTCCTAGCAGTCCAGGGGACTCTTAAGAGTCTTCTCCAGCACCACAGTTCAAGGCATCAATTCTTCGGCGCTCAGCCTTCTTTATGGTCCAGCTCTCACAGCCATACATTACTACTGGAAAAACCATAGCTTTGACTATGCGGATCTTTGTCGGCAAGGTGACGTCTCTGCTTTTTAATATGCTATCTAGGCTTGCCATAGCTTTCCTCCCAAGGAGCAAGCGTCTTTTAATTTCATGGCTGCAGTCTCCGTCTGCGGTGATCTTGGAGCCCAAATAAATGAAGTCTGTTACTGCTTCCATTTCTACCCCTTCTATTTGCCAGGAATTGATGGGTCCAGATGCCATGATCTTAGTTTTTTTAATGTTGAGTTTCAAGCCAGCTTTTGCACTCTCCTCTTTCACCCTCATCAAGAGGCTCTTTAGTTCTTCTTCACTTTCTGCCATGAGGGTGGTATCGTCTGCATATCTGAAGTTGTTGATGATTCTCCCTGCAATCTTAATTCCGGCTTGTGATTCTTCCAGCCTGGCATTTCTCATGATGTACTCTGCATATAGGTTAAATAAGCAGGGTGACAGTATACAGCCTTGTCGTACACCTTTCCCTATTTTGAACCAATCGGTTGTTCCATGACCGGTTCTAACTGTTGCTTCTTGGCCCGCATACAGATTTCTCAGGAGACAGGTAAGGTGGTCTGGTACTCCCATCTCTTTAAGAACTTCCCACAGTTTGTTGTGATCCACACAATCAAAGGCTTTTGCATAGTCAATGAAGCAGAAGTAGATATTTTTCTGGAACTCTCGTGCTTTCTCCATGATCCAGCGAATGTTGGCGATTTGATCTCTAGTTCCTCTGCCTCTTCGAAACCCAGCTTGTACATCCGGTAGCTCTCGGTTCATGTATTGCTGAAGCCTAGCTTGTAGGATTTTGAGCATAACCTTGCTAGCATGTGAAATGAGTGCAATTGTGCGATAGTTTGAGCATTCTTTGGCGTTGCCCTTTTTTGGAATTGGAACATAAACTGACCTTTTCCAATCCCGTGGCCACTGTTGCGTTTTCCAAACTTGCTGGCATATTGAGTGCAGCACTTTAACACCATCATCTTTTAGTATTTTAAATAACTCAGCTGGAATACTGTCATCTCCACTAGCTTTGTTGTTAGCAATGCTTCCTAAGGCCCACTTGACTTCACTCTCTAGGATGTCTGGCTCAAGGTCAGTGATCACACCAGGGTGGACATCAGGGACATTAAGATCTTTCTTGTATAGTTCTTCTGTGTATTCTTGCCACCTCTTCTTAATCTCTTCTGCTTCCACAGCCAAAATAACCCAACATGGTTTGGGATGTCAGGAGAAAATGTAGTTAACCTCAGTAACAGCCACTTTCTTTTATGTTCCAGCTTCAGAACAAGACAGAAATATGGAAAGTGATAGAAATTGAGAACCAAATATACCTTTTCAGATACATTTGCAGATGAAATGATTCATCCTGTTGGCTCTTGCACTGTATTGTGATCTTTTTTAAAAAAATAATTTTTATTAATAGATTTTACATAGTAATAAGAGGTATATTCAAAGAAAGAAGAAGGAAAGAAAAATATAGCAAAGTAAGAGTGAAAAAAGAAAAAACAGAAAAAATAGAAAGAAAATAAAAAGACAGAAAACGTGAAAAACAATTATATATATATAAAGAAATGGCTTCTGATATCCCTCTCAGCAGTTTTACATACAATTCTAATCAAACCACTCTCCAATTTCCAATGGAGAGCATCCATTCCCAATATCAAAGTCTTAGCGCCCTGCAGATTAACTTCCACCCCAAAATATCTGCCATGAGCATCAGTCAATATAAGTTTGGGATATAGTTGAAGATTTATATACAGAAAAACTCCATTTCTTTTTTTTTCATTCCTGCTGAAATAAATTCTTCACCCAAATTTTTGTAACTCAAACATTTTATATCTTTTTTCCTAATATGTGTTTCTTGTAAGCAAATTATATCTTGTTTTAACATTTTAAATAATGATTTTTTTCTCTTTTGAAGAGCATTTGCTCCATTTATATTCCACATTAAGTAATTATAATCCATAGTTACACCAAGATTTTAGAAAAGTCAATACCTGTACCGACCAATGCAGTATTGTCTTCAGTGTCTTGTTGTATCTGTTGTGGCATTTGTTTAGTCACATCTGTCATTGTCACTTCCATTTGCATGTCCTCCAATTCTTCTTTAAATTTTCCCAAAAAATTTCTTGCTTTCTGCACAGGGTTGCAGAGAGTTGCTTTCTAAATCTCTGCTGATTAAAAGTAAAAATTACCCCTTCCAACTTATCCCATCTATATGGAATCTTCTTCTGTTTTAAGTTTGTCAGAAAAAAATATTACCCTTATCTTATTTTGTAAAATCCACTTTACAAAATTATCTACTTTCCTTAATAATAAACAATCAGCATTCCCACAAAGGTCGAGTCTATTTATCTGATTAATTATACTGTTTTTAAAGGCACTTTCATCAGAAAAAAAAATTATTCTATTGTCTAAAATTACTGTCTCCTTTATCCATTTAAAACTTTCTTGAATCACAATCTTGTTAAGCTTTTGCCTTTTAAATTAAAATCTTTTAAGATAGTATCTTTTTTCTTCTTAATTCCAAAAAAGAAGGCAACTCACCAAAGTGTCTTTGTTCTTTCCTGCCATTCAGAATCTCTCTCTTAAGTTGTAAATTAATTGTATCCAAAAGTGTTTAAGAAAGTTAGTTTTTTGCAGATCATATGTCCATAAAGGCTACACAGCGCTTTTGGGCACGTTGATATTCCCTCGGCTCCCAAGCTGCTCAACTTACGATTGACCACAAGAAACTCAATTCCTGTGGTCTCCTCATGAGGAGTAGCTATCCAGAGCATAAACGGGCAATCCCCCGATCTCTCCTTTCCAGAGAGAATTTTGTCAGCCAGAATCTGCCAATTTCGCCATGATGCTATCCCCGCTTGTGGAGACACTCACAGGGACGTTTAACCTGCCATAAGTCCTCACCCAGAAGCCCTACACTAAATTGTGATCTTGATCACTTTAATTCTCATTTAATATCTAACAAGACTCAGAATGATAAGGGAACAGCTTGATCAAAGCCAATCAATAAACTTTATCTGAAAAGCAATTAAAACTTAAGGCAGTTAAAGCCCCATTGAATTGGAGTTAGTGATCAATCCACTAATCCCAGCACCTCCCTGTAAGTATTCAGATCTTTGATTCCCATTTGTTACTTTCTCCTATCATCTGTTGTAGGTACGTGCTGTCTATCCTGCAGGTGGCTGGTTTGAGGAAGGCATGAAATTGGAAGCCATTGACCCTTTGAATCCTGGCAACATTTGTGTGGCTACCGTCTGTAAGGTATTGTGAAGAAGCAAAAGTGACTACAGCAGTACCAACCTTCTTCTTGCCATCCTTGGCTCTGATGGAATTGGGAAGCTTTTATTATATAATCACTGATCACATGGAATTGGGAAACTTTTATTAGATAATCACTTTGCCTTATTCAAATGGGAGCGAACCATATATTAGAACTGGGAGAGGAAGGTACACTCATGTTCCACTGTAACCCTCCTATGTTGCCATATAGGTTTTTCTGCTTTTTTCCTTTCTAGAAAAAAGTATGCTTTAATGAATAAAAGATGGATTAGCTCCACTGCGGCTTTTGACTGGTAGCTCTCAGAGCCTTCTTTCTGGAAGCATTATTAGACTTTCAATGTATAACTGCTATGGAAGGAATGGAGAATAGTTCTGGTTACTTAAACCTTAGGGTGCACCAGACTCTGCCCCTTGACATGTGTAAGTAAAATGTTACTGCAGTCAGTAAACCAAACAAAACTGAGATATAAGACTTTTTAGGATATAAAGAAGGGTGCTGAGATTGTTCAACTCACCCCCAAGGGATGCTTGTCTTGTTCTTGCATTTACATTTTTAGACACATTTTTCTTTTGATAGGCATTTAGGAGCCCAGTTTTTCTTTTTATTGAGTGGGGAATCAGTATTTTTAGAGTAGGTTTTAAAGTAAATACTTAGGCTTTATTAACTTCTTTGGTTTTCTCCATGGAAGAAAAGCAAAGAATAGATTTCCATAAAATAAATGGGGTAGATGGATAACATGGTAAACTACCTGGCTTTGGCATTTCCAATTATATGTCTGCTTCAGATTTCCTCACTTGTCTCTGATGAGGCTGGGAATTGCTACAATAAAATATGTCTTATCTAATGTCTTTAGGTCCTTTTAGATGGTTATCTTATGCTTGGCATTGATGGCACAGCTTCTGAGAGTGATTCTGACTGGTTCTGCTACCATGGGTCCCTACATTCCATTTTCCCTGCTGGTTTCTGTAAGAACAACAATATAGAGCTGACTCCACCAAAAGGTGAGGTCCCCAATTTGCTTTTTCTTAGTTTGCTTTTGTGGTAAAATTGGCACAGATTGCAGCTCCGTTTTGCAAGACAGTGTGGGAAGAAAACTTTGGTCACATTGGGCCAGCCTTTCCTAACCTGGGGCTTTCCACTTGGCAGAGTTAGACTCCCAACATGTTTGAGTAGCAGAAGATGGGAGAAGGCCGCTTCAGACTTTCTGTTCGGTTTTTTCCCCCCTTTTTGCATCAAATACAGAATTTGATGTGCTGCTCCTATCCTTTTCTTTTGAAAGGACTAGTTTGGTAGATTTGATTCCTCTTGCTGTCCTCTGGTTGCTCTGAAGAAGAATCTCTCTCTTTTTTTTTCTTTACACCACTACTTTACAGCACTACTTTCTGGAGATGCTTATGCGAAAGTTTATATTCATACTAACATTTCTCTTTGCTCCTTTGAATAATTATTTTATTTTCAGAATTATTGCTAATCTGTATCCAAAAAATCATCAATACTATTTTGCTTTGTACTCCTATAGATTACAGGTAGTCCCCACTTTAAGAATGAGTTCCATTCCCAAGATCTGTCCTTAACTCGAATATGTATGTAAGCTGGAACAGTATTATTGTGTAATACTGTATTAGTAGTATTGTGTAATTAACTCGAACCATTGTGTATTTAACTCAAATCACTGTGTATTTAACTCGAATTTTGCTATAATAGACTCCATTCTTAACTATGGGTCATCCTTAAACTGGGCATTCTTAACCCAGGGACTTTCTGTATATGTTCTTTTTTTGGTCAGTCATACCTATGAGGATGAAGCATTGATCTGACAGGTTGCCACTATATCTTCTGATATTCTTCATCTTATTCTCCTTTTGGTGGTGTTAGTTTTTCCCTCCTCTTTCTCATGCCAGAAAACTCCCAATTTCATGTTTTAGGATATGATGTCAAGATCTTCAGCTGGGCAAGCTATCTAGATAAGACTAAGTCAAAATCTGCACCAGCACGTCTTTTCAATGTGGTGAGTACTGTATTCATGGACAAGATGACAAAAACATCAGTATCACCCCAAATCAGTCCCTGTGCTCATAAATGACAGATGATGTTTAATGGAAGCATTTGTGTAACATCCCATCATTCCATCCCACTCTTCCCTTGTCTTTATGCTGGTTTCCATTTTTACTCACTGCACCAGTCCTTCTGAAAAAAGTGGGAAATCAAAAGTAGCCGATTAAATACAAAATGTAATCCATGTTCTACTTAGAACGAGCATGTAAAAGATCCTAGATAGACACAACCTCTTATCTCACAGAGGGTCTTGATGGAAATGTTTCCTGTTTCTAACTTGGGCTCTGGAAATATTGCATATTTATATTTGCATCTTAATTCTTTCTTTCTTTGATTCATTGTATATATCATGCTTAGAACATTTATCCTTTCCTCACCTGTTGATACATTTCCACAATAAAATTTAATATACAAACTTTTTTTTGTAAGGATTTCAGTTGCCAGATTTAAAAAACGTATATGTTTTCTTGGATCTGTATTACGACTTTGTATTTATCTTTCCAGGATTGTCCAAGCCATGGCTTCAAAGTGGGTGCTAAAATAGAAGCAGTAGACCTGATGGAGCCAAGACTTATCTGTGTAGCAACAGTAAAAAGGGTAGTCAATCGGCTCCTCCGAATTCACTTTGATGGCTGGGACAGCGAATATGACCAATGGGTAGACTGTGAATCCCCAGATATCTATCCTGTGGGTTGGTGTGAATTGATAGGCTACCAGCTGCAGCCACCAGTGGTTCCAGGTGAGAAAAATAAACAGCTGCATTACTGGATGAGAGAGAGAAGCTTTAGCCCAACTCAAACCGTGTTTTTACTCTGCAGTAAAAGCTTTGAACCGTAGCAAGGGCCAAAAGGTAGTTTAAGAGGAGCTGATGCTGGCAGTCATTTTAATAGGAGCTCCCTTTGGAGTTGAGTGGGCCCCTAGCATATGCAGTTTTAATCCATAAACTCTGCCACACCACAATCTATACCATAGCCACATCATCCCTAATGTGCCCAAGCATTCCAGTTCTTTGAGTTATCCTCTCCAGTGCCATTTTCCAAACATAATCAACATGGCAGTGTGCTCTCTCCCCAGTATAGCTGCATTGGGTAGGGCTAGGAGGCTGTCCAACATCCTGAGGAAGGGAAGGAGCCTGCTTCACCTCCAGTCATCTTGTGTCAGCTCCACTAAATAGACCAGACCAAGAAATCAACTCCATAAGAGGCTAAAAACTACTTTTACTGAGATTGACTATAATAACAGATTCTTGCAATTCTGATTATGCTGTACCTCATCCGCCTTCTTACACTCCAGTGAATTAGGGAGGTATCTGTTTGAGCCGCTACCGAATATTATCTGTCTGTTGTGGACTTAAAATATGCTTTACATACACACACATCGCCCTGGTGACAGTACTTGCATATTTCATCTTCCTTACTCTCTATCTTGCTTCGTCCAAATGCAAGGAGAGAGCTGAGAAGGTATGCTTGAAGCATGTGAACATTATTAAAAACTTTTTTTTTTTTTTTTTTACTTTGGCTTGCCTTTAGTTGTAACTTGCATTCAAATAGAATGGTGTCATGTTCTACAGGTGGGGTAGTAGACCCCATGGTTCTTGGGCTTTCTGGTCACAGTTCAAAGTGGTGTTCTCCTGTAAAATCAGCAAGGGTCAGTCCTGCTGAATCTTAGATTTCTCTTTGATTCCTTGCAAGCTGTTTACCTGGACATTAATTTTCATGAAGTATTAACTTTTCAGTCTAAAATAAGCTAGATGCAGCTACATATCTGATAAAGAAGTTGGCATTCACAGCATTCCAGAAAGTGGCATCCTGTGCATAATGTTTAAATTTAAACAATGTTTCTAGTAAAGTACTCTCCTAAGGTTGGACAGTGAGAGGGGTTGAGAGTGACATGAGCTTCTGCATTCTGATGCTCAAATGGTAATTTAATGGAAACTGCTAACCTTTGTGTCACTTTCCTTAGACTGTTTGCTACTTTCTATAAACACAAAACAAATTTAATATATCAAGTCTCAGAATGAAAATATGCAAAGGAAGCAACACTGGGCAGTGACACATAATAATAGAGCGGCCTGTCCCTATTCTTCTCCCACAGACTCTGACATTCTCACACAAGAAGTTCCAAGCCTAAAGTTGGGAACTAATCCTGGAAATATCTGGTAGCCTTCATACTTAGTTGCTCCTTATTGTCTCTTACGTCCTGTACAACATACCATTCTAGACTTCTTCTTTTCTTGATAATAGAACCTGAGTCACCTGCATTAGCCAAGGAGGTTTCAAAGAAGAAGCGAAAACCTTATGGAAAGAAAAGTAAGAAGCACTTTGGCCAAGTGTCTCTGTTTCATCTTAATAACAAGGCAAAATTTGTTAATTTGTACTGATATATATAGAGCAGGGACTTGAAAGGAAAAACAAGAGTCTGCATCAAGGTAAGTAAGATGGAATGTTTGCCTGGGCCAATTTCTATCTGTGTGATATTCACTACAACTTCAGTCAGTCAATGATGGGAGTATTTAGCAGGATCTGGAATACATTGCTTTGTAATTACAGTAACCCTTAGTTTAATAAACTAAAGAGGGAAAGGGTTATGCATTAAAGTTCAGTGTCCATTAAAAGGCAAATGGGATTTTTCAAGCCCAGAAACATACTCATATATGAGAAGAAAAGGAATTTGAACTGCTGCTGAGGAGCAAGAGGCAGTTCAAGTACCAATGGTGAGATTGATGGTAAATTCAGCAACTGCATGCTAGGCAAAGCCATTGACTCAAGAAGAGCCACAGCTAAGAGGCCACATGGAAACTAAGGATCAGAGCCTGGGAGTACCAGTACCAGAAAAATTCCCTAGCTGTATGGAATCAGCCAATCCAGGATCCAGAGGAGTTGGTGGTAGAGGTGAGCAATGGACTGGACATCAGGCAATTGTGCCATCCAGTGCCTAGTTTGCTGCTTGACTCTACACTCTGGATCCAGCAGATTTGTCCATCAAATTTGAAGTCAGATAAACCAAGGCCCATTAAATCAAAGGTTTACTTTAGCTTGTGTTTTTTTCCAGTGTAAGAACCTGACCATGCCACAAACATGCCTTGGCAACCTTTTTTTTTCTGCCATGTCCTCATGATGTTGCCTTCATCTCATCCCCAATCCATACCTGTTATAGCTAAAAGGTACCAATCTCTATATTTGCCCTGTAAACTACAAGTATGGACAGTACCATGTGCTATTATTATTCCTGTGGCAGGGTAAGGATTGGCAGTGGAGGCAACAAATTAATTTTTTAACTTTTTGTTTTTTGTTTTTTGCCAGTTGAAGGACTGATGGATATCACTTTAACTCAGCCCCGAGGAACAGCCCTTATGTGTTCTTGTGAAGCTTGTTAAGCAATCATTTTCTGAGTCAAATTCAGAGTTGGGAGGACTGTCTGTGACTGTAGATTTGTAGAAGTTTTATATTTTCCCCATTTGTAAGGAGATGAGGATGCACATGTTTTGTAGGCATAAGTCTTCATGTTGAAACTCTGGTATCTCCAGCTGGGTAGGAGAATTTCTGTCAGAAGTCTTGGAAAAGGACTTCAGGGTAGCTGAGTAGTGGGGAACTGGTGGTCATTCAAGTATTGGTAAACCACAATTCCTAACTTACCATGGACAATGGAGAGAGTTGCTGAAAACTGTTTTAAGTATCATTTGAAGTGCCACACATTGCCCACTGCTGATTCTGAGCTAGATGGAGCAACAATCAGACAGCATGAAACATTTTTCTATGTTGTTCACCAAGATTCTTTTTGTAATTAGATTGAGAAATGTTTAAGCCACAAATTGCCTATTTTCCTTTTTAGGAGAACCTGCTCTTTTATTCCCTGTCATATAATAATTTCTCCCTTCCACTGCCATCTTGATAGCAGCAATGGTACTTGATAGACAATATCAAATTATATACTAATTAAGGCCTGCAAAAGCTTTGGTGCTAAATTGACACTAATTATATGTAGTTTGGTTAGGTGGGGAATACCCATTCAAGGTTGTGAAAGCATCTTTGGTCTGTAGGAGTCTGCTGATTGCTTAAGAGCAACATATCAATGAACATCAAATTATCAAGCTTTTATCTGCAAGTCTGCTTACATTAGTAATACATCATAGGATGCATTAAATATGACTCATACCTTTCTGATGGTCTTTGTTTGCACATTGTGGCATGTGTATCCTATGTCATGGCTAACTAATTAATTACTCTTTGTCTCTATCCCTCCCCATCAGCATACAAAACACCTGTAGGCTGGGAATGAGATCTAGAAGTAGGAACCTTATTTCTTATAGATGTAGGTGCCCCAGATTGGGTCAGGGTCCTTATGAGTATAAAAGATGAGTATTGCTTTTCAGTAATGGACCACTAACTTTGCATGCTTGAAGCCTCATTTTGCTCCCACTGAAAAAGTATTTTTAACTAGTTTGGAGAGATCTTCTGCCCAAATGTCTAGAGACATCCCCAAGGCAGTTGATAGTATTGTGCTATTTATGCTTCTGTTGAGTTGGCCAGGTAGATACATTAAATATATGTGTCAATTTCTAGTAATTATAATTTTAAAATGACCTTCAGTAAGATTTGCATCAGTGTGATTAGTTCATATGTAAGAATCCTTGGTTCCTTTCCATGCTCAGTACACCTGCTTCATTTGTCTCACAGCTGATTGTGAATTTAGACTGTTACAGTCTGAGGTAATCAACCCATATCTCATCTGCACCATTTCAGCTGCAGTTGGGGGCTCCCTTCACATTGCTTGCTTCACATTTCCCCCCCAAAAAGGAGATTAGTTAGCCATGAAAAACAACTATGTTTTTATGTGCAGATGTTTTAAAGGAAAAACATTGATGTAAGTAACCCCTCCCCCCTTGACAGTTGTACAGCCCTGATACAAGTGTGCTGTGTGAGGTCTTTGGCAAAGTTGTTAGGTAGATATATGACTGTTTTTCTTCAATATGCTAAGGAAAAAAGATGACTGCTAAAACCCGTTCCATCAAGGAGGCAGCTAAGAAAGTGATTGTTCCAAAAACAAAGGAAGAAACAAAAGTTACCAAAAAATTGCCTGCTTCAAAATCAAAGGAGGGAACACCAACTGTTTCAAAAATGAAGGAGGCAACACACACTGAATCCAAGACTTCATCAAAACCACCGTCTGAAAGTAAGGAAAAAGGTGTAGTACTTCATTTCTCCACTTCCCAAACTTCAGCAGGAAGGGTGTAGTGTTAGGAAAATAGCTAACATACACATTTTAACTCACTCTAGATAAAGTACCCCTAAATTCTTCTTGACAGGGAGATTATCTGTTCTGGGGATGTAGAAAGTTTTCTTATTGTGTAGACTGCAAGAAGCAAAGGTTGCTACTCCACTTTATATTTACAGATGGAATGAATTTTGTTATGTTCAAGAAACAAAACAATCGTGCAAACATTTTTTCTTTATGTGTATTGCCGTAAATTCAAATAAACCAATCTAGTATATGTTACAGAGGAATATCAGGATGTGCCAGAATCCATAGCTGTATGGCTATTTATGTCATACACAAATGATGCAGACCATCTGGCTGAAGAGGGAATGTGATGATAAGTCTATAAAGATACCATCTCCTTTTCCAGACACCTACTCTGGGAATTAATGGTTTTGAGGATATATAACTTGTTCTAAATGAAGACAGGGATTCTTTTGGCATAACTGTTGCAGAGTCCCTGACTGAGTGGACGTGAGGAGGTTAGAGACTATAAAGCCTTGGATGTTGGGGACTTCAACATTCATGCTCAGGCCATACTAAATAGTACAGTTCAGGATTGCATCATTCCTGAATCTTGTTGGATTTCAGGCAGCTCTACAAGAAGTTGCCCAAATCTGGCTTTCCTATTAGCGACTTGATTGTTAATGGATAAAGTGCTTTATAAAGTGGCTCCTAATTGCTGCATCAAATCCCATATTGGAGACCATAATGTGCCATGGAAGAGTTGCAAGTAATGAAGCATAAGGGCAGGTAGCTTGAGCAACTATGATGCAGTTCTAGAGGTGAGTCTGAGTAATGGAAGCAGGATAAAAGCATGATTGTAAAATTTATACAAGAGCAATCAGGAAAAAGTAATTTTGGTTCTCCCTGATTTCTACTGGGAACCATCTAAGGAGCTATTTCAGATTGTTGGGTGGGTGATCCAGTTTGAATGGCTCTGTCAGACACTGTTCTATCTGAGCATAACTGCAGTCAGTTTGGGAAGCTTTTTGTGGACAAGTCAACTTGGATTTGATATTTGACAGGTCCGGGCTTCATATCACTTTCAGCTCTAGCATACCTAGAACATCCATCATTCTACAGGTAGTCCTCAACATACGACCACAGTAGGGACCAGAAAATTAGTTGTTAAGTGGTTCAGTCATTAAGTGAGGCATCATGTGACCACGCCCAATTTTACAACCTTTTTGCCACAGTTGTTAAGGAAATCACCACAATCATTAAGCAAGACATCACGCGACCGCAACTTGCAACCTTCCCTGCCAGCTTCCCCATTGATTTTTCTTGTTGGAAACCAGCTGAGAAGGTCACAAATGGTATCATGTGACCACAGGTCACTGCAACTGTCATAAATGCATGACAATTGCCAAACACCTGAATCATGATCACGTGACCACAGGGATGCTGCAACAGACGTTAAGCGTGAGGACCAGTTGTACATCACTTTTTTCAGTGCCGTCTTGACTTTGAATGGTTGCTAAATGAATGGTTGTAAG
The DNA here is from genome assembly GCF_059951505.1 of Python bivittatus. Taxonomy (NCBI): domain Eukaryota; kingdom Metazoa; phylum Chordata; class Lepidosauria; order Squamata; family Pythonidae; genus Python; species Python bivittatus. The sequence continues at coordinate 35,401,722 of NW_028277058.1, read as the reverse complement.
TCAAGGACTACTTATATATAATAGCATCTATCTGAGTCAATTCCATTGTTTATCTCCTCTACAAAGGGATACAGTTTTTGTATCTATTTCTGGTTTTGTTTATAAGGGCCTCTAAAAACTCTGACATGCCAGTAGTCAACCAGATCTTTCATTCTTCCTTCTTGAAGGAGTAATTCCCTGCTGCCCTAAAGGAGATAATTGTAAGGCCCTTGCATAAGAAGCCAAATTTGGTCTTGCCCAATTTTAACCCTTTTTATTAGCCATTTATTTATGGCCACCCAACTCTATAACTTTGGGCAGCATGCAATAAGATCATTACTAAAATACAGTAAAAAAACGAAGTCTCCAGAAGGAAAACAGCTGTTTTAAAACAGTAAAATATGCAGGATCTGCCACTATTTATTAACCAGACTTTTAAATATTTTTATTGTCATTTTTATATGTTTACCTGTTATATATCATTGAATAATAGCTGCTATGGATGTTTTAACATATTGTGGTAAGCCACCAAGTTTTATGAAGGGAGTGGGTGACATATCAACATACAAAAATGAGCTACAATTAATGTACTCAATTTGTATGCTTTAATTTAGTTGTGCAGCATGCACTACATAGTTGTTCACATAATTTTGACTCTATTTTGCTTGGGACCAGGAGCTAGGAAACTGGAATGAAGTATTAGAAAGCAAGAGCAGAAAAGCTGGGTATCTTTGGATGATGTTTGCATCCATGATTCTGTCCATGGCACTATAATCAGTTGGAAAGGAGTTATTACAGACTCCATGTCACCATTTTTCTAATAGAGCTCAGATATAAATGAAGAGACTGGACCATTCTGCACTGTAACTTGTAAGAGCTAGTAGTCAATCTGATGCATACATCAATACAATGTTGGGGCTGGTTGAGTATTAGCATGCATTCAGTATCCAAGCAACTTGCAATTCACAAATATTGTAATATGATGAAGTATTACTTTAGTGAAAGTCTTTCACTTCTTGATTTGAAAAGCATTAAAAAGAAACTTGCCAGGTATTATTTGGAATTAGGTAATCTTTGAAAGTACTATTGGATTTAGCATTAGCTTTAGTACTTGAAACAATGACTCCAAAATGCCTTCACCTTAAATATTTACCTTGATTTTCCTTATATGTAGACAGTTTGGAAACATGCACTGCTGCAAAAATACAATTGTGAAAAAATGCAGAATCTGAAAATATCCATTTTTACTTTAAAAACTTCATAAACCTATGAAGAAAATATTGAAAACACGTGGGTAGTTGTCACACAGCATGATCTGTAATTTTGTTTCTCTGGATAAATTGATGAAGGAATGATGATAACATGAATCTAGGAATATTTTTATTTGATTTGTACTTTTCTTTTTCCTCATCCATGTGTGAGTAGCAACTATTCTTTTTAGGAATATAGATTATCACTGGTATTTTGCTGCTATGTAAGACCTCTTAGATTTTTATTCTGTAATTGAATGTAGCCTTTTTCTGTGTTTCCTAGTCTTTGTTGCTGTGCAAGTGAAAGAAGAAATGCCTGATGATTCAAGGGTGGGGCTTGAAGTCCCACAACTTTCAGTCCCGGTGAAGGATGAGGACATGGATCAAGAAGCTCCAGCAAACCCTATGACAATTGGCTGCAAAAAGGATGAAGGCATGGAACCAGAGTCCCCAGAAAGCCCTATTGCAGATGGCTGTTTTAAGGATGGCAGCATGGAAGTTGAAGTTGCAACAAACCTTGATGCAATTTGCTACTTAAAGGATGGGGTTAAGGAACCAGTACCCCAAGCAAGCTCTATTGCAATTGCCTGCTTAAAAGATGAGGACGTGAAAGCAGAAGCTACAGCGAGCCCGGTACTCATTAGCTGCTTAAAAGATGAGGATGTGGACTAGAGGTTCAAGCAGCATAAATAGCACAGCAGTACTTCGGGAATCAAGGAAGGTGATTTGCTGGCCTCTTTGTGGGGCTCGGATTATACTCTAGTTTTTTATGTGATGCAGTCAGCCTATGAAACAAGTATTAGAAAATATATTCTATCACATCATGGAAAAAGGCAGGACTACAGTGCCTTTCTAAATACTACTACAAGCAGTAAGGGTGAATTTCTGCATTATAGAACTCTGTGGAGAGGCAATGAAGTGTTACAAGGCATTTTGGAATTTACTGTTTGAGCCTGCATAAAAATAGGTATCAAAGAACAATGTACCATAACCACTATACTTCATTTTAATTTGAATTAGGTTGTATCTTCTTGCTTCTGGCCGTTTTGTCAACAAAATACAAGAGGAACCAATATGCAGGAATTGAATTGTATCTGAACCTCACATGCATACCAGAAATGTCATTCTCCTTTGTGATAATGCTCAGTGCACACGACTCAGATTAGTTTCCTATAAGATCCTTGTTTCAGATGGTAAGTTGAGAGGGGTGGCAGATTGCTTAAAAGGCTCCCTATTATAGTCAACTGAATTTCCCTGGCTGACTACAGTAGCCATCGCTATTTCAGCCAACAGTGGACCACCTCACAGAGCAAGGTATTGGGGTGGTACCCCCAGAGAGTTCTGCTTATTGGTTTTCTGCCGAAGCAAATGGCAGAGCAGGAAAGTGGGTAACAAAGCTGAGGATCTCAGTGCCTTGATGTGAAAGGGCTTTTTTCCAGCAGTGCATATTTAATATACATTTGTATTATTGGGAAAGGGACCACAAAGTCCACAATGTCTAGCTCTGGGGAGAAGATCCACTGATGATGAGGTATTCAGTGGCAGGCTTATGTGGTAGAAAACTCTCCCAAGAAGTATCAGCTGGAGAGACTCCAATGATTGTTTTATTGTTTCAGAGCTAGCAGGACACAGTGAGCACTGGTCTCTTACCACCAGATGAGCCATGAGTAAGAGCCTCAAGTTTACATAGATCTTATACAAAAGACAGTTCAAGCATGCACACATCTATAAGGACCCCAAACTACAAGGGGGAATTACTTTACACCTGATAAGGATTCTAGATAACATTAAATGTCTATCATTCAAAATGTGAAGATACTACAGTAACATTCTTTGAAATGTGACATCGCAGCTTGGATATACAAGAAGTTCCAAGAAATTGTTATTTTAACAAGTTCACCCTGTAGAAGGAGGAAAAATAAGAAAGCAATCACTTTACATCTTTAAGCTTGGAATCTCAACAATGGCATAAATTCTAAAAGTATCTGGGACCATTTACAAATCATTTGTATAGCTATAAAGAATTTTAAAATCCTACAATTGAATGAAGTACAAATTAATGTATAACACCAATTTGGATAATACTTTAGACACGAAAACTTGCACAATTAATGTTTATCTTGTCAGGTTCCACTTCATTTCCCCAGTTTGCTTGTACTATAGCAACAAACCAAAAAAGAGAAAAGAAAGTCAGTAAAGGAAAATCCCCAAAGGAAAAAGTAGAAAGCTACTACATTTACCAGTCTCATGGGCCATCACTAGAAAGAGACGTTGAAATTGGTTGCTGGAGTAGGAATTAATACAGACAGTCCCCTACTTGCGAACAGGTTACGTTCCAAGAGGCTATTTTGTTTGTAAGTCCAACCAAGTAAAAAGTAAAACATTTTTTAAAAAGGAGGCAGGAGGCAGGGCAGCGGTGTGGGCCTAGGAGCCCTATCTTCTGCTGCCAACGGGTCGCCAGGTGAGGCAGGAGAGGGGGTGGTAGCAGAGGAGAAGGGAGGAAAGGACAAGCCGGTGGGGCATGGCATGCTCCATTGCCGGGCAAGGCAGGAGACCTCCACCCCCTCTCCCTTGTTCTCTGCCACCACTTCCTCTCCTGCCTCACTCAGCAATGGAGCACACCGCATAAACTAACCCTTTCTGGGAACTCAACTCCAATGCAAACCTCCAATGCAAACGGAAGGTGGGAGAAGGCGGGAAAAGGTTAGTTTGTGGTGCACCACAAACTAACCCTTTCCTGCCTGCTCGTGACTTCTGGTTCTGACTTCCAGGTCCATCTTGTTCATATAGGTGAAAGTTCGCAACATGAAAGTTTGCAAGTAGGGGACTGTCTGTAGTAGATTTGTATTGTTGCTCTCTTCTCAGTAAGAATGTAATAAAACAACTTTGGTGACAAAAAAGAGATTTTTTGATAGTGGAGCTGTATATGTATTTTCTTTGAAATATATTGATAAAATCTATAAATAAAACATTTGGAAGAAATTCTTCTCTGGTCAAGACTTCTTCTGAAGAAAGTTGTGCATTGCGTCCTCATTCTATACAGCTACCTGCACACTGAAAAGATCTCAGTCTGCTGGAGATGGCTTCGCCGTTTCATTACTTTGGCTTCTCAGTAACATCATTGTAGCAAATCTAGCAGAGAGATACAGTTGTTTAGCAGCTATTTGTTCCCTCTTTGTATGCATTTTAAAACCATTGTCTTTAGGCTGGAAAGTCAGTATCATTTTATCAGCATATATCATCTCAGTGTACTGGGCCAGGAGGCTGTGTAAAGCCATCTCTTAATTAACATTTAGGTAACATTTTTTTTCAATGTGTTTTTTGTAATGTTGACATTTCTAATCCTTTGCAAGCTGCCTAGAGTCACTTGGTGAGTGAATAGCCTTAGAAACTGAAGAAAAGAAAGGAAGAAAGAAGGAATATGGATACATGCTGGAAGTGCTACATATGCCACAAGTTAGTTTTCATTTTAAGTAACCATGCTCCTCTATGTCTCCAGAGGTCAGAGGTAAAATTGTGTGTTAATACACAGATATCTCCGTGGAGCTTACAAGACTGAAGTTTCTCCTACTTTCTACAGCTGCTAAAACCATTCCATTGCTTTCTCACATTTTTATTCACCTATGCTAATGACATTTGTTTCAAAATTGGTTTTAGAATCCATTGTCAACAAGGCTGATGCCCATTTTGATTTTACTCCTCTCCTTCCCCTATTAAAATTGACATATACTTAAAGTCTGCTCTAGAGAATTCCCCAAACCTCTGGAGATGTCGAGAGTTAAGAAACAAGATCCTCTCCTCCTCCTTGCTATTTAAGGAATTTTCTGCAGTCATTTCCTTTAAAATAAAGTTAAGAAATACCAAGGGTGGGAGAATTGTTTCTGAACACAGAAAAAGTCAATCATTAGATTCCACTCTGAGCCTTTGATGGCTAAAATGTAATTTCTGGATTCAAGAGGGAGCTCTCCAAATGTGTGAGATGTCATTGGCTGTGCTGGCTGTGAATCTGGGAAGATGTAATTCCAACCTATTCGGAGGTGATGAAGTTGGGGAAAGCTAGAATATACCTTTATGGCCTGTATTAAAGTTTATTTCTAGAGCAATACCACTGGATTTTAAAACATCCTTGTCATTTTCCTCCTTATGGGTCTGTTGGTGAGTCAGAAGGTGGTATACCTTTCATGCTTGTCAATTAACAATTGATATAATAACTAAAAACTCTATACGCATTGCTAACCTATCTTTCCAAAGTTCTTGCACCACCTTCGTGGTCCTAAAATCATTTGCAACTGCTCTATTCACCCCTAATTTCCCAGCAAAATGTTATTTTGGCCAGGAAGGATCTCAACCTCACAAGATCCTCTGCGCACAAACTACTACTACTATTTAAGGAATTTTCTGCAGTCATTTCCTTTAAAATAAAGTCCTATATATTGAATAAATATGAACATATTATCTGCGCTAAAGCTATACCTATGATGCTTTATTTGATGTTGTTCTTTATAAAGCTATATAAAGCTTTGTAAAAAGCTTAGAAATAGAACCTGGTATATATTTTTAAAATCTCATATGTTGCATGTATAAAAAAAGACTGAAGCTATCTGATGTTATTGCTTACTTTAATTTGGGTATCATTTATTTGATTAACAAAACATGCTTTGCTTTGCAGAAGTGATATTTTATGTCTTCATAATATATTATGCATTTTCAGTAGGACGTCTGCTGTTGAAACGGTCTAGCCATAGTTTTTGCCCCAGTTAATGTAGATGTTAAATAGCATATGGGAAAAGGCTAAACCCCATGGGTCACTATAGTTCAACAGTCTAGATGTCAAACAGTGGCCTCCAATGCCATGTCTAGACATGACCCAACAAGAAGGACTGTGTAATAGTGCCCCCAAATCCAAACTCAGCCAGAGAAATCAAAAATAAATCATGGACAATGATATCAAAAGTCACCAGAGAACCTGAATAACTAACATAGCTGCACCAATCTCATTCAGTTTCTAAGGTATATAATTATTGGAGTCTTTTTTTTTCTGACCAGGATTATAAGATGACGATTTACAGATGTAAAAGGGATTTATTTGACTTAGTTTAAAATATACATGTTACCATTATTGGTATTCCTTATGCCTATGGGGATAGATCTTTTACGTTTTACTTATTAGAAAAAGTTATAAGTTAAAATGCAAAATAGATTATTTGTATAAGCTTAAAATATAGTTTATTATCACTGGTACTCTTAATGCTTTTGCTGATTAAGATTGATTGATGAATATTTTTTTATAATTTGGTTATTGTTTAGGAATGAGAAATGGGAAAAAGAGGGGGGTTTTCTGAATATTAGAGAAGGTGTTAAGTTACTGTAAATGCTTATACTTGTTTGGAGGGAGGAGGAAGTCATTTTTTATATGTCTTTCTTTCTCCTTCCTCCTTCCTCTTTCTTTGTCTCTCTCTTAATATTTCTTTTTTTTCTTTTTTGTTTGTACATCGTTTTAGTTTTGTATTAGCTTTTACATATGTAAAACTTCAATAAAATATTATAAAAAAAAAAAAGATGAGGAAAATAGTCTTAGTGCCATAGCTTGGCCCAAGTCCTAATTGAAATGGGTCTAGGCAAGCAGTGTCATCCAAATGTACCTGGAGCTGGGAGGCCATCCCCTTCTCAATTTCTTACCAGAAAGTTAATATCTGAGACTGAACTGCAGTTACAAAGATTTTCCAATATTCTTATAACCATCCCCTTTAAACAGGTACATATTCTAACCTCAAGGAGGAACTGATCACCTCTCTTTATCACGGAGCCATTCTTTTCTGCACCATGTATTGGCCAAACTGGTGGTCATTTTTCTCTATTTACCCTGTCCAGCTTCTCAAATTCCATGTAAACAAGACAAGTTGATGCTGTCAAGATTATTTCCATATGACCTGTCCTAACACTGAATTGTTCTCAGCTCCCTGATAAACCAAGTTGTTAGAGGTAAAATAATATTTAGGATTATCCTCCAGATGATCTGGACTACAACTCCCTCAAATTGCTAAACAGCATGGTTAGATGAAATTCTCAAAGTTGCAGGCTAACACAACTTTGGGCTAGGTTGGGAAAGATTCCCGTAAAACAATTCTCAAATCATGTGCAGCTACAAGTGTAAAATCCAGTTCTTCCAAGTTTTTTGAAGCAGCCCTCCTCCACCATTACTTTTTAAAAAGTGATTGATTCCAGAGAAATAATCTAACCATTTAACAGAGGGCTGATCATCAGGCACTTGTGTGATTTTTGTCATACAGTTTTGAATAATATATATTATCATTTAGCTGATTCAGTATACAAGTGCTAATAGGTGGACATTAATATATTTTCCTTATTCCAGCCTATAAGAAAAGGGACAAATTTGCTCTTTTAGAACCCTGTGCAGAATACTGGGAATTAATGCCTTGTGTAATGGGAGAAGTCAACAGTCACAGGAGAAAGGGACATCATTCAAGTTGATTACCTCCAGAGCAGTGAAACAATGTAAATTAGGTAAATTGTGTATTCTGTTTTCCTCCAGGTTCAGGCTATTGATGTTTGGACCCAAGCCAGTAAAGGCACCAGAAGAAATCTGCCAACACAAGTTGGCAATGATAACTTCAAGATCGGCAGAAATAATTTATAGTTATCCCAACCATATTACTGACCCATTGCATGCTTCCAATAATTGTAAGAAAATTAGTCTATTCCTAGTCTCCAAAACAGTCAACAGTTTCTTGTGTACTTAAACAAAACTTAAGCTTGGAGGAGAAGAGAAAACATTTAACAGACCTGACTATATTTAGCCTATATCGTAAGTATACCTCAAAGTCTGCATGCAGTCTCCAGATTCTTGGATGCAGCTACCTCAGTTTGTCCAAAGGTTGATGCTCAGTTGTAATTTGTAATATTAGAATATCAGAAGGAAATTATTAAATACACATATTGATAATAATCTTTAATTAATTTAAATTTAGTTTATATCCTGGCCCTATGGAATCCTGTCTGTCTCAAAGTGTAGCCAACAATCCAAAAAAAACTACAGGCCAGTAATTGTAAGAACTGTGAAAGACAGCATTTCACATTTTGATGCAATTTCTTTGGAATGGAAGAATTAATATTGTATTTTCTCCTTTTCTGATTATTACTAGGCTGGCTGCACTTCTAATTCTAACCTAGTTGCTGATGTTGTCACGCAGGAAAAGAAAATCTGAAGCTGGAAATTCAGAATTACAGTGGAAATATGGAAAGTAAGAAGCATTAATATGGGAAGGCTCAACAGAGTGGAAGATGAATCAACTATACATTGACAACTTAGGCATCAGTGAATTGACATGGACTGAAATTGGACATGGTAGTAGACAGTATGATCTTCTGACTGATGCTACTCAGTTCATGAAAATAAAGCAGCAGCAGTGTTGCTTTCATAGTCAGGAAAGATATAGAAGGACAGTACTTGGGTACAATGCAGTCAGTGACTGAATAATATCAATTAGACTTTGTGGACAACTCTTTAATATGACGATTATCAACATTTATGCTCCAACCATTGATACAGAAGAAGAGGAGGTTGACAAAAGTTATGGTCAGGTTCGATGGAACATGCAAGCAAGATGTGCTGCTTATGGCTGGGGACAAATGCCAAAGTTGGAAATAATAATAAGAAAAATGTAGTTGGACTGCATGGGCTAGGAAACAAAAATGAAGTAGGACTTATCAATTTCTACTAATTCAATGATTTCTTAATTGCTAACAGTCTTCCAACAATAAAAATTATGCCTATATATATGGACATTACCAGATGGAATACACAAAATTGACTATATTATTGGTACAAGGAAGTGCAAAAGCTCAGTTATAAGAAACAAGTGGCTAGGAGCTGACTGTAGAACACATCACAAACTACTCATGTGCAAATTCCAAGTTAAGCTAAATCAGAAAAAGCAACCAACTGATTTCCACAATATGGTATTAAGCATATACCCACCATTTTCAGGGAGAACATGGGGAATAGGTTTGAAGTCCTGAACCTCATTGATAGAGAACCAGAGGGACTATGGAATTAAATTAAAATTGTTAAAGATGAATGTGGCCAAGATGAAGAAACAGAAGAAAGCAAACTGGATGTCAGTACAAATGGTGAAAATTGCCAAGAAGATTTAAAAAAGCCAAAGCCAAGAAAAATAAAAACCTCAGAAAGGAACTTAAGAGTTTCAGAGAATTGTTAAAAGAGACAAGAGGGAGTATTGCAACAATATCTGTAAAGACATCGAAAATGGAAACACACAAAAAAACAAGGAAAGTTTTCCAAAAGGTCAGAAGGATGTTTGAACCCTCTGGTATGCTAAAGAATGCAAATTAACAGATAATAACTAACTCAGAAAAGCTCAAACAAAGATGGAAGGAATATACTGAAATTCTGTAGAGTGGAGATGTATATATCCAAGACACCCTAGAAGATATTTCCTACTTACAGGAATCTTTAGAACTAGAAGATGAAGTTAGATTAGCACTCCGATCATTGCCAAGTCAGAAGGCTACAGGAACTGATGGAATGTCTACAGAAATATGGGAAGCAACAGAAAAAGAATCAGTAAAGATTCTAATTGTACTGTGCCAGCAAATCTGGAGAATGATACAGTGGCCAATGTATTGGAAAAGATCAGTTTACAATACCAAAGAAAGGAGACTTACCAAAGTGTGCACACTATCATACAATATCCTTAATTTCACATGCTACCAAACTATGTTTAGGATCATCCAATGGAGATTAGAGCCCTACATCAAAAGGGAGATGTTAGTGTTCAAGCTGACCTTGGAAAAGATTAAGAAATGAGACACATTATTGCTGTTGTGTGCTGGATAACTGAGAAAGCCAAAAAATACCAAAAATAAGTCACTATGTGCATTGATATTTTTGTCTGGAAAGCCATCTTGTAACTATTTTGTACTTCTTTTTGGAATAATTTTATTGTATCTTTATTGCATCTTTTGTTTTTATGTTGTTTTTTTATTTTGTGAATTGCTGTAGAGGGCAGAGGGAATGGTCTTGAAGGAAAGGAAGAAGAGCTGTTACCAAGGCAACAGTCAGATACAAGGGACCTGATTTCCGGATGGGGAAAATGGCGGATTGATGTGTCTCTGAAAGCATGGAAATGATGCCAAGGCTGGAATCACGATCAGGCAAGGCTGGAATCGCGATCAGGCAAGGCACCAGGTTTTGCAGAGCTTCTCCAGAGAAAGGAGAAGCTGAAGAGATTGCCCATATGTGCTCTGGATAGCTGCTCCACCTGAGGAAACCTGCAGAGCGCCGGGACCTGAGGAAGGAAGATCACACTTGTAGCCTCAGCGGACCCTGTTAAAGGACACTGGGTCCATCTAAACCCCACTTTCTAAGTCACTTTGGATTACAATTAATTAAATGCTAAAGAGATCTTCAGAGTGGCATTTCAATTGGACCACCCCTCAGTGTTCCTACAGCTCATAGCATGTTTAACAGAAAAAGAAGAGGAAAATTATAAAAATCAACTTGTAGCAAAAAGCATAGTAAAAATTTGGATTACACACATTTTAAATGGATAAAGGGTCCAGGGGAATTTTCTGGACTTTATTTTAAATTCCTGGGAAATAATTAAATAAACAGCACATACCTTCATAGAAAAATGTTTTGTTTAGGCACACCAAGGAAAATGACTGGTGGACTTTCTTAAACAAAAAAGGATAAGGATCATTGTAAAAGTACAGAGACTATATAAGAGTAGAAGCATGAGGCTTTAAGGGATCATCATGAAAGTGTGAGATTCAAGAGCCACAAAAAAGCGCGATAAAATAGTTAAAGCTGGGGGGGGGTTCTTATTTTTTGGATTATAAATCAAGACAGAGAGATGGCCACTACTAGAAAAACATGACAAGAGTGAGTCAAGGCTGTATACCCTCCCCTTATTTTTTCAGTCTATATGCTGAATCTATATTGAGGGAAGCTGGATTGGAAGAAGATGAGCGTGGTTTTAAAAGTGGAGGAAGAAACTTCAGTGATCTGTACTATACTGATGACACTACTCTGATAGCTGGAAATTCAAATGATCTGCAAGCTCTAGTAATTAAAGTCAAGGAGCACAGTGAAAAATGGGACTAAGTTTAAATATAAAGAAGACCAAACTAATGAGAACCAGTACAGCAAGCCAGCTTTTGAATTCTAAGCCACATTTAGAATGAACAATTTAACATTTGAAGTGTGGATAGCATTTGATTTTTAGGATCAGCTATTAATAAGAAAGGAACCAGCAGACAAGAAAGATGCTACAGATTAGCATTTGGTAGAATAGCACCGAAGTCCTTGGAAAAGATACTCAGATGCCATTTAGTGTCTATATCTTCAAATATCAGAATCATGCAGGTAATGGTTTTCCCTGTGATACTCAGCGGAAGCAAAAATGGACTTTGAAGAAGCAAGTCAGAAAAAGTATTGATGCTTTGAAGTTTGATGCTCGAGAAGACTCCTGAGAATACCATGAATAGCCAAGACAATAAACACATCAATCCAGAGGTCTTACTCAAAGCACAAATGACCAGGCTCAAATTACTGTTATTTTGGATACATTATGCAAAATCCTAGTGTTCTGAGAAGTCTATAATGCTGGGAAGTGTGGGAGGAAAGAGGCAGATGACCAGCAGCAAGATGGATGGAAATGCAAAGAATTGAATGTGTAACTTTTCACATACAAAGCAGAGGTGATGATTCATTATCAGCTGCATAGTAAAAAGGTCTTTCAAAGGGTCGACATCTTTCCTTTGTTCTACAGCACATTTGGAAATGGCAAACTCACTGAGTATTTTTCATCCTATAACTATTACAAATATAACAGCAGCTTTCAAGATCCAGTGAATAGGATCGTTCCATGCAATCTCCAGATAAGGAAAATACTCTAATCTGAAACTCCACGAAATATTGCCAATTTCTGTACTGTAGGCTGATTGTTTAACTTCCTGTATTCCTATACAGGAAGTTCTAATTAAATGTATCCCTTTTTTGTATTTTACCCCCATATTGGTGAAGTTGTACTTTGGAGAAATTACGGTCTAATGGCTAATTATCAATACCACATAAAATAATTTGAATAATCTGAGTTTTTAAATTAATACATAACATTAAATAAAACATTACACTATTCCTATAGCTGCAAGGAAATATTCTTGTGATGATTATGGCAATGGAAGACCAACTTTACTCTCCAGCTCCCCAATCTCTAACTTACTTGTTCAAGGCCTATGTTATCCAGATACAGGTGCTGCAGGGATCTTGCAATTGGAAGGCACCATTCCCAAAGTATTTTATAGGATTCTTAGACAATTTCAGTTCATTGAGTATAGGGAGGCCTCTAAGGGCCTTGGTGAGAATTTCGTGCAAAGAATTCTCATCTAGATGCAGTTTCTCTAGCATTTTGGCCTGTCTCACAGCCCTAGGAGACAGGTGTATAATATGATTTCCTGTTAAGACAGTGTAGTTTCTTCATCCCAGCCAGAGCATTATCTGACAGCTGACTGATTGAATTGTGTTACAAGTGGAAGGCAAAGAGGGCAAGTAGCTGAAGGCATCCTTGGGCATTTGAGTGAATTTGTTGTGATCCAGAAAAGATAAGCAAGTTGGGTGATGTCTCTGAAAACATCAGCATCAATGGAACATATATCATTATTAGACAGATAAAGATAGATTAGTGTTTTTAGGTCCTGGAAAGCACCAGGCTGCAGCCCTTTAATCTTATAGTTCTGCAGGTGAAACGAGGTCAGGTTTTTTAAGCCAAGGAAGGAACCATCTGGTATGGAATGGAACTCATTGTAAGTCCAGAAGTTGAGTGTTGCTAGAAAATCCTTTGGGAATACTCAAGAGATCTTTGTTATCACACTTTCCATGCTGGTAATCTAATGAACAGGTACATTCTTTAGGGCATTTTATAGCACCCTCCTCTGGTTTTCTGCTGACCATTGTCGGAGGCAGCTCCCCTTCCAAAGTCTGATGTTTACATTTCATACCTGTTGCCTGCAAGGATTCCAAGTGCTCTCCCCTGAAGGCAAGAGGACCAGCACATACTATGTAAATGTTGTATTTTTGGCTTGTCAGCCCACTCTTTGAGGGGACACTTGTGACAAGTACAAAGCAGAGGGTTGTCAAGTTTATTTTTTTAAGATGGACCATTTCTCTCAGGGGCTGCAGCACCAACAGCTGGTTGTTGTGCAAGTCAAGTGTATGGAGTAAGGGGCTCCTGAAGGGCCATGTTGTCCAAGTAAAGCTGTTTGAGATAAGCCATTCCAATGGCCTCCTCACCAATGTAAGTGATGGGATTGAGTCCTAAATCCAGTTGGTTTATGCCAGATAGTCTAGACAGTGCCTCAGTGGGAAAGAACTGCAATTCATGATTATGATGTAGACTTAGCTTTCTGAGTGTTGGTAATCCACCAAAAGCTTTGTTGGCAAACACATTAAGTGAATTATGGGACAAATTGATCCACCTGATCATCTGAAGACCCTGGAAAACCATATCTGGCAAGTAAACCAGGGAGTTCTTGGCCAAATTCAATAAACTAAGGAATCCAAGTTGTCCAAAAACTTCTGGCTTTATTTCTTCAATATGATTATTTTCTAAAATAAGGTGACAGAGGGAAGATGCCATCTAAGGATTCTTGATAGATGAAGGCTATATAGTTGGAAGCCAGATTAAGATAGACTAACTGTCCTAATCCCCTGAAAGCCCCTTCCTCAATGCTTTTTATCTTGCATCTCTGAAATTTCAAGTGAGTGAGGTATGGAATGGACAGAAAGGTTCCTAAAGGAATCACTGTGATTTCATTATCCTGAAGAACCAACTTTTTAGTAATCTGTAGATTTAATAAAAGAAATATTAGTTCTACTCTCAGTTAATAGCTCTCTGTTCACTGGAAGAACATTGCCTTTGGCCCATCGTAGTAGTTCCTCAAAGTTTTAGTTTTAATAGAAAATCAGGAAATTACATGTCACACATCTAGATTGTCCATCAGATAATTTTTGAAACTCTTTGTAATCTTTGTTGCTAAATAGTTGCTAGATATTACAATTATTTTTTTTTATCAAATATTTAATAGATTTTGGAAACAGACAAACCAGCTGATACAAATCAGTTGCAAATTGGGTTAAATAATTGTCCCCAGTGTGGTGCCTTCCTAATGTGTTGAGATTTTCCACCTCACCATGGCCTTTGCACCAGGTTAAGGAAGCAAGATTAGAGGCTTCAGTGGCTTCATGGAGGTTTTACACAAAAGGAATCCATTCTAAGCTGAGCAGTGAAGTTTAAGGCAACAAGCATCACAGCAACATGTTGCAGGGAGAAAGTCGAAAAAATGAATTGATTGGTACATCATTGAGCAAAGGCAAGCAGCTTGATACCTGTAGACACCAATATGCCTACAGAATAGCCCTAGGATCTGCCAGGCTTCTTGCCCTTTGTACTTTTTAGATATTTTGAATAAATACATACAGTGGTACCTCGGGTCACGAACGCTTCTGTTCACGACCAGTTCGGGTCACGAACAGCACCATTCGCAAAATTTTGCTTCCATTCGCGAACGCCAGATCGGGTGACAAACAGGATCCGTGGCCATTTTCCCTCCCGTGACACGTGGTCGTAGCTTCCTGTAGGGAGGGGGACTCTCCCTCCAAGCAATAACTGCCTCCCCACCCGCCTTCCTGTCCTCCACGCCAGAAGTCACGTCGAGCAAGGTTAGCGTTCTCTCTCTTCGTACTGTATTTTGTGTCATATTTTTGTGGTTTTTTAAAAAAAATACATATGGTTCAGAACGGATTAACCGTATTTACATTGAACCTTATGGGAAAATTTGATTCGGGTCGCGACCAATTTGGGTCGTAACCAGAGTCACGGAACGAATTAAGTTAGTGAACCGAGGTACACTGTAATTGAGTAGCTGGCCTGTTGCAAAGAAAAGAACTACCCTTTAGCATAAACTTTATTTATAATAATGTAAACCATGTATAATGGTTATTTTAATTATACATGGTTATTTTAATCTGGGGGTTGATTATTAAAACCATTATTATTATATTAATTATATTAATAATAATTTATATTGTTAATTATTGTTAGCTATCCAGAGTTGCAGAAGTGAGATAGGCAGCCTTGATCTACAATAAATCCTTTCAATAAATAAATACTCTAATAAAAAATGGCTAGATGCATGCTCTTTTTGGAAATTTGCACCAAAATTTAAAAAGGTAAGATGAAATCATAAAAAGCAACTCAGAAGGCTAAAGTTGAGGGTAAAAAACAATTCAAAGGTATACCTCCTCTTAAATTATTAATTTCTGTGTAAAATGGCCATGTAAAATGGCCAATATATTATGATTTTAACGGATTGTAAGTCACCCTGGGGAAATCTTGGATAAATGCCTTCCCATGAACTCACCTGAGGAATGTTAAAAGGCACTTTAGTTAGATTCTTATTTGAGCAAATGACTCGATACTCGATGCTATCACAGGTACAGATTTGTGGGCAGCATTCAGCAACCGGACTTTCTGTAAGCAAGGCTGATATCAGGAGAAGGTCTGCAGAAGCCCACCTCCTGGGAAGCAACTGATTTGGGAAGTAGGAAAAGAAAGGCATTCATTGGACTATATTCATGTTTCTGTCTACATGCAAGGTGAGTAACAGCAAATTTAAAATTGTGCAGCTTTTTAACAGCTTTCAACAACACAGAACAGCAGCTTGAAGAACTGTGAAAAAAGGGAATATTTAAGCAATAGAAAATAAAATCAGGTAGCAAACATGGCTCTTTCTCACATCTGGCATTAATTACTGTTTTATAGCAACAGTAAGATGATTCATGTAACATGTTCACCTGTTAACAATGAGAAAGTATTTTTTTTTATTTTCTGCATTTTTCTCTTAAATTATAAGCAAAATGGGTAAACATAAAAGCAGCAATGAAAATTAAAGCCCAAAGGCCAAAAGAGAGAGGAAGGCAGAGATAAATTCTAAACGGCCATATCTTTTGTTGCGAGCTGAAGTGCAATTTTTGGAATTCTCTTCTTCTATAACTTCTATAAGTTCTATCCATTAATTGTGTTTCAGTATATTATGTGTTGCTGGATTCTGGTTTGGAGTGTTATATGAATCTAGCCAATTGTAGTTCATTCAATAAATCAAGATTTAGCCCAGGGATGGGTAACCAGATTATTTTTTGTGTGTTTGTGTGGTCCCCACCACTAACAACTGTTAAAATTTGGTGTTATAATTTTCTGCCATCTAGGGGTAGGAAATGCTAAAACATTGAAAGAGAAATAATCAGCAGTTCAAAATTAAAACAATAACAATAACAAAGCAACAATAACCCCTCACTTCCTTCCCTCAAACCAGGGGAAAAATGCAATCTGCATCATAAATCCAGCTATTGTGGCTACCAGTAACTCAAAAGTATTGAGGCCCTGGCCATCAAAAAGTTGCATATACAAGCTTAGCACAATGTATTTATTTATTCAGTAACTACAATGAGTGACTCCAGGTATATCATCGGCCAACAGATTACATCCATCAACCAACCAGTCATTTGTCAGACTGAGTTAGCCAGTATCTGAATGTAAAGAATATCAGTCAATCACTGCTCATTGTTTGTTTCAAATTGGCCAGTTCCTGAATGAACTCTCCCAGGCTTCTGGTGTTCCATGAATTAACAGCAGCACTTACTCCTTCCTTCACAAAAGGAAAAATACATTTCTAGCATCTCCCTTACTCTACCCCCTCCACCCCACAGAGAGTCTATGCATTTTCCACTTGTGTTCATGTACATTTGTCTGGTGGTTTGCAAAACATTCCTTCTGATAAGTAACTATTGGTTAGTTACAAGATCTGTTTTTGAAACTATTATCAAATGGGTTGAGAAGGCTCAAAAGCCTTCTGTTCACTGTGATATTAGATCATTATGGGAAAGGCTATTCTATACCTGTGAAGTATACTATCCTAGCAAATCCTTGGAAAGTTGCGTGGCAGTTAATACCATGATGATAGCATGCCATTAAAACTGCATTTTTTCCCTAGTTGGGTTAAATTAAATGCAAGTGAGGAACTAGGAAACAGGAGATACAGCAGGCATTATCTTCAGTGTGGAAACAGTAACTCCCCCTCATACACAGGATAAAATCATTGAAATGCATGTTTAATCCAGGAGAGAGAAGATGCAAATAGGATTTTTTTTAGAGTGGCAAGGAGTTAGAAGCTTTTGACATTAGCAATGCATATTATATCAGCACTCCGTTTATAGTCAACACTGTGCAATCGATAGCATATGCCCCCACCCAAAGGGTGAGGAAAAATCACCATGTGCAGCTGCTCAAAATTTTTGAAAAAAGACCAAAGAATTAAAATAAAAGAATGGAGGTGTTCTATGATCAAGTTGAAATATTGCTTGTAAGAATCTGTATGTTCCAGATTTCTTTTATTAACATGTATGATCATGAGTACCCAATAGGTGGTTGCAGTATTGAGTTAAAAGTTAATTAAGTATTTGCGTTAGAAAACAGAAGATGGATGGTGATGAACATATGCTTCCTTTGCATAAGAGTTGCTTCTCAAACTGACAGAGACCCAAGAAAACATTATGTGAACAACCATCTGTAAAATTCCCTGTTATCAATGAAAAGACTTCACCTCCTTGCCAGTTCATTGGAAGACTGCTGGAAAGAAAATCAGAAAGCGTCTGCCATTACGCATACGAGGTCATATCGGTTCTAAACTGAAAATAGTTCAGCTATTGGAATTCTTGTAACCCCATCCTATCTACCTGAGTAGATCTTGCTAAAGTAGATCTTGCTAAAACCAACTCTGTGAGAATTATGTTTGGAAAATAATAGCCTTTGGTTTAAGCAAAGAATGTGCCACTGAACTTATTTAATAATAAACATAATGACTTGGACAGTTAGCACCAAACCTTTTAATTAAAAACTCACTGTATTCATAGAGATATCCTTGATATCATAATTTTAAAATAAGTTGAGTCTGCAAAAGATGTTCCAATGTGGAGTACTCTTATTCAGGGAGCCAGCCAGCCATGCCATCTTTTTAATATCCCATTTTATTCAGCTTTCTTGTATGATTTTCCTAACCTGCCTTCCCAAAAGGAAGCCCATGCCCATAAAGTATGTTGAGCCTTCTTGGAACTTTTTCAGTTCCTTAACCTTTTGCCTCTTTAAAAACATTTTAGCAGATCATAGTGTAACCCCGAGGCTACTAATTTCTCTCTCTCTCTTTCCCTCTCCTGTGGGGCTGATGCGCTTTTTGATGCCATGTTTGAAAAAACATGGATCTTCTTGTTGTGGTGTCTACACGTGTTCTATTTCGGGGGGATGCAGGTGGATATCTCTATATTCTTAATAAGCAACAACTCATACTGGACAATGGCACTGCACTTTCCCAGACCCTGGGTGGCAGGCCCTACTTGCATACAGACCACCACCCAACCTGACGCAGATTCTCACAAGGAACAACAGGACCGATGCTAACGTAGGAACCAGACCTTGCAACAAACCCAGCTGCCTACTTTGCTCCCCACATCTATACCAACAGCACCATTACAATCCCCCAAAAGTATACACACAAGGTTCATATGCTCTTCTATTGAGTTTCTGAAATTTTGATTGGTATTCGTTTTAACAGAACAATGCATTTGAAACAAATCAAGCAATAGTCTCATTGGAAAATCCTCCAACGGTAGGATTTTTATTTGTGCGTTAAAAACTATTAAGATTAGACTGAATATAAATTAATATAAATAAATGGAATTTGCTATTGCCATGCACAGACTTTCTAAACGGTTTTCCAGTGAAAGAAGTTATGATTTGGAATGACTGTCCGACTTGAAGAAAATACTTTTCTTTCCATTAGCAACATAATCTCTTTGCAAGCAATTCCCCTCGTACCATCCCGCCTATAAACTATTTCCTGAGCTCTGAACGCGCGCGAAGATCCTCCTTCGGAACGGAACAGAAGCACCACGTGAAAGCTGACGGTGCGGGACAAAAAAGTCTGAGAGTTAAGAAAGGTGGTTTAATTTGCATACCCATCATGCATTGCGCGAAAGTCTTCTTATGTTCAGATGTTTTACGGGCTTTTAGAGTTAATATTAAGCTTTTGATTAGTATAGTTTGCAGGACAACGTTGAAGGTCCACTCTGCCTTCATGGGATTCCGTTTGGCATTTCAGTTTGATATTCACCATCAGCCGTTGAACTGTCGCTATGCGTCCCTGTAGCAGAGCTTCAATCGTTGTGCCATACTCTGGTTTCTCTTCAGATCGTATAAATCTTTCGCCTTTTACTAAAGATTTCCGTGGAGAGGAACATTTATGAGTTTGTAACTAATTTTTTGAGGCTCTACTTCGGTAGAGCTACATTATGGTGTTAAAAAAAGAGTTATGTGAATGGGTGTTAATGGTGCGGAGCGGTACTCTCTGCCGTTGGGGTCGTTGGCTCGTCTTTCAGTGTGATTGTGAATTTAGGAGGAGGAACGCTGTGGGGGAAATTGAGCTCTTCCTACAGTATTTTAATTGGGAGGTCTTACCCGTTTTCAAATGAAAGTTGCACCACCACAAAGCTGTGTGTATTCTGCTTGCTAGTACATTTATTTCCTCATGCCTCAGATGTTGCCTATTCAATACAAGTTTATTGTTGATGTAAAACACGCCAAGACTTCCTTTGCCATTCTTATGCTTCTGGAACAAATTTATTTTTCCTATTTTTGTTTTGCTGTAGCCACCAGGAGAACTCACCATGTTCTTGATGTGCAGATTCAATACTATTTTTTCTTTAAAATATTGTCACTACAATTAAAACAAAATTGAATTTGGTCTTCAATAGCTTTTTCGTATCTCTGTTATATTTATGCACTATGATATATTTATGTCAGTCCAGTTGAATATCAACTATGAGCAGCTACGATTCTACTATACAGCACCAGGATTAAAGCAAAATAACCCAAGAATAAAATCATAAAAAGATAAAAAATAATCTGATTAAAACCAAAGAATAACACCAGGAACAATCATCAGTAACAGTCATACAAGAGGAGGGATCTAAATCAGTTTGCCTCCATTTCAGACCTGTTAACCAAGTTTTTATAACTTCCTAAATTCTTTTTTATGTCAAATAAATCATCGGCCTCAGTAGGTACAGCTTCTAAATCAAGCGACAGCATATAATCCACCACACTTTGTAATCCAAACAATACACACTGTTGTTGGGAGTCTTGACTTTTTCTCAAATGTTTGAAGAAAAATTCACCAATAACAGTAATAATATGCATTTCAACCTACTTTTTATATTTTGTCCAAAATTAGTTTTTTTAATAGTAATTTTATTAAAAAATACAATTACAAAGATAAAAACTAATACTAACTAAAAAAAAAAGAAAAGAAAAAAATAGAAAGTGCAGAAAAGAAAAAATAGAAAGAAAAAAAAGAAAAGACATATATAAAGAAATTGCTTCCCCTTCATCACAAATATGAACAATTGTAGTAACTTATCACCTCTTAAAATACAACAGATTATCTCTTCTTCCCATATCCCATCTCTTATAAACAAATCCTTAAAGCCTCATCATTTCAGTCCTGATCAGCAAAAGTCCATTAAGGGTTACCAGAGATAATAATGTATCTTTTTTAACCTTGATCAAATAACCAGCTTTATATTCCTTTCTTTTACTTTTAACAATCTTGATCTTTAGTCCCTTCAAATAATTTTGAGAAGAGAACTTAATTTTCTCTTCATTTTTTCTTTGTCCTGTCTCACAAAATTCTTCAAAGCTTTAACAAACCTCTTTTGTAAATCCAGTATAGGAAGTTTATCCAGGTCACTCTTTTGATTTGTTATTTGTATATTCCTTTTTATTATTAAGACATCAGCTGATAGCATTTTTTTCCATATCATTCTTGTAGCCTGTCACTTTTAAATCCACTTTCAGATCAGGATCAGTCTTGTCCGATGACATTTGTTCCTCTTCCATAACATCTTTTAAACACAGTCTATCTATAGAGGCAGATAGTCTTAAAATTAACTTCTGGGTCCAAAAATATCCTTCAATATGTCAAATGTTAAAATATTTTGTTCCATTCTGTATTAGTAAGTCAAATTTAACTGTTCTTAATTGTAATCTTTAGTTCCTTCTGGCGCCCTCTAGTGTCCAGCCTTCAAAGTCTCATCCTATCATGTTTTTTTTAATTCAAATTTAAAATTCAAAAATTCAATTTTTTTTTTAGAATTCAAAACAAAAGCATTTTCCCACAGGAAGGATTCTTATAATTAATTCCAAAATCTTATTTCAAATCCATCTGGACCTTTAGTCTGTTTGTAACTTTCCAAAATCTGTTCTAATCACCCTTTTTCTGTTTATTCCAAAAGAAAAAAAATTAAGTCTTTAAACTTGTATTTAAAATCTCTTTCATTAAGGATGGAAGGAAACTCACCCAGTGCTGTAAAACGTGTTGATCCAAAGGTTCCTAATAGCTGAAAAGCAGTTAACAAGCAAATTCCAAAAGTGGCTAGAAAAGGAAGTATGCAAACCCAGTGTCCTTTTGAAGGCACTGACTATGGGTTCAACAAGATGGCTTTTCCCTTGTCTCCCAGAGCTCTAACCAGCTGGAGAGCACTGTCTTACTGTCTCCTCATGAGGAGCAACTGTCTGGAGCATTTGTGGGCGATCTCAAGTCCTCTTCTTGTCTGGAGAGGAATTATCAAAGAGCCAGTCTACTTGCCGACTCTTCATTCTCCCACTCTCATCAGCTCCTTCAGTTTGCCATTTCTACCCTGGAAGTCCGTTACAAGCACTGTGATGCACGTAAAAACGGACAGGTCTTCAATGACGTGGTTGTGGCTGCCATCCTGACATTTTTTACTCCCCTACAGACACCCCTATGCATGAGCATTTGTTGCTTGAAATACTGCCTGAAACAAAGTTTCTGGGGTGAGTTCTTGGCTTGGACTAGCATCACTGATAAGTTTATTTCCTCTTCATAAAAACGGTGTGACTCCAGAGGGTTCCAAATAAGTGCAGAAACCAGCCCTGTAAGTCACAAAAAAAGACAGTGAAAGACTCCTTTCAAGGAGACAGTGTGTAAGTAGCACCCATCTTTAAGTATTTTGTCAGGAGACAGTCTAGTAATATTCTAAAACTGATGGACTTTTTTCCAAGTGGAAAATGTATGGAAAAGGAACCTTTGCGTGTGATGCATGCACTCATGTCCCAGGAATTTCTGCTAAGCAGGTTTGTAAGGTTTTATAATGCATCAAACTCTGCAGTTGAGGGGCATCCTGTGTACTACCTGCAATAAGACTCTAAAATTATATTTTGTGACAGGAAAATGTAACTGTTCACATTACAAAGTTTGAGAATTAAAACATTTTTTGCTCAGGTACAGAAACTGACCTGTAAATTTCTAAAAACAATTTTAACACAACCAATTCCTCTGAAAATGCTCTATCCAAGGTTGTTGCTCCTATCTATAGTGTGTATCTTTGCCAGAGGATGCTACTGTTCCTGTTATTGTTTTTATTACTTCAAGTACAGTAGAAGGACTTCCACCTTTAGATCAATTATTCATAATAAAGCCAGCACAGGAACTTCAACATATGGTAGCTATCATATACTAAAGAACTATGTTCAGTGTTTGTCTGTGGATTCCATGATAAACAAAGATTGCGTTGGATAATCTTGGCCAGAGTTTACATTATTCTCCAGAAAACCTTTTAGAGTGGGTGGTCCCTAGTGCCCAGCAGTGAATATCAGGGTATCCTGGCACCCCCTCTCTACTTCAACCTGGCAATTTAGCCTTAGTGTCAGTATTGCAACTATAGTGACAGCCCTGGCCCTTTTCCCTGTCCATAGAAGATGGTTCTAGCTAATCCAGTTCCAACGTTACTATGATAATGGTTCAGTATTTAATTATCAAAATATTATTCAGCCCAAGTGGATCACATAGACAGCATGTAGAAGCTTAGATCATACTAGCAAGTTTACATTTCACCTCCTAGCCAAAAGCTTGAAGATAACACTTATCCCCTATTGTTCCTCCCAGATTTCCATCCACACCAACCTACATTGATTTCTGATATTTAAGACAACAAATGGTTAGTCCTTGAATTAATTAATAATTTACACTCAATCAATTCACAGTTATCAGTGAATTACAAAGCAATATATAACCATAAGGAAAGACTGACATAAGACCTTCTCAATCCTGTCCATTTATTGAAGATTTACTTGAACAAAGCTACATTATTACTTCTGGAACAAAACAGAAGTATTATCTGTCAACTTGTATTTGCATTAGATAGTGGCTAAAAATATTTCTATTTAGATTACTTATACATTGATCAACATGTGACATATACGTTTTAATAAACTAGACAAGCAGAAAAGCCATCATAGTGTTTATTTCTTCAACTGCCTAAACTAAAACTTGAAGGCACAGATTACCTGCAGTTTAGTAATGTTATAGTTGCTCAATTGATTAAAAATACTGCAAGATTGGTAGTACTTCATTTTTTAAAAATGTTGCAAGTTAGGCTTTTGTAACATGAGACTAAATTTCAGTTTATGCAGGACTGAACTCCAAGGGTTTGCTGGAGATCCAAGATTTGTCTTGTTTTATTTTACTTTTTTTAACTGAAAGGCAGCCTTGAGGGACTATAAATTAAACTGTAACTTCAGTGTTAGAAAAGGTGCATAAACAGAGTATTTGTATTAAGGAAATTGCATTTCCTTTACTTTTCCAGCTATGGTAGAGAAAGTCAATTTCCCCCATCTTCCACCCTCCTTCCCAAAGTTGTACTGTAAAGGCAGTTGGGAAAATGTAGCAAAAAAGGGTTGTGGGGAGCTTGTTGCAATGCAGTGGTCAAATGGGTAGCCCTTCCTGACACGTTTCTAGAAATAAGAAATTTGGGGAATTGTAGTACTTTTGTAATCTATACAATATACCTTTGTATAAGGGCAATAGAAACAGATGTGGAAATAATAAACATATAACTGTCCAGGATGTTCATTGTCCCGCTTAGCATGCTTATTCAACTTATCTTTTGCAAGTTTTACAACCACTTTAGAAACCATTTATTAAATAAAATGAGCACGGTCCACCTGATCTCAGATGGCCACTTTGGGAACACGCATGTTCTGCTGCAATGGGCTTTGTTTTATTCATGAACGGTTTGCTGCATCATTTTTTTTAGGATGGGAGAGGGAAAGAAGCTATCATGTTACATCATTGAATAGAATGAATTAAAGTTTATCAACTGTAACAATCAGTAGTTGAAAGTTTCCATCAAGAGTTAAGCTTGACCACAGGTAGTTTGCTTGGTAACAATAGAAAAAACTGCCGCTGCCTTTTTTTTCTAATTTTAGTCTAGCCTAGACCTCTGGAATTATCCTGATAGACTCCCATTTAAGTACTAACACATCGAATCTCACTTAGTTTTTTGCAAGATCACCATGGTTGACTAGGTGCTGCCATCTAGCTGGGAGACAAAATTTAAACACCAGCTGGAAAACAACCATTTTCTCAAATGGAAGAAACTACAAAATGGAAAGAAAAAAATAGAGCTTTTAGAAATGTTAGCATTTGCAGTATTGATGTTATCCATGCATACAGTGTATCACTGAACACCATTTACTGAAGTATAATACCTTACTTCCAAACACTGTTGTTCAAACAGCCCAGTCACAATGGAACAATGTCCAAATCTCAAGAAATGACTGGTAGCTGACTAATTTTGCTATTTTTCATGGAAATTCACCTAGAGATTTGTCTTCTTTTAACTGAATTTTAATAAGCAAATAAACACCCATTGATCAAGGACAATTTGCAACATGATCTCCTCTGTTCAGGCTTTGAAACAGCTCATAAAAGAGAAGGGACACAATCAAGTAGGAAAATGCTAAGATCTTGAAATATGAAAATGAAAGGTAACTGGAGGACAACAGGATCTTATTAGACTTACAGGTATTTACTAACATGTCTGAAAAGTAGTTGTATTATTTGATTTTGATAAAGGTCTCTTCTTCATCCCCACTATTTTTTTTTTCCATTTGAGAAGGACCAGGGAGAAAAAGAAGGGGGGAAAAAACCCAAGGAGAGTCAAAATTGCTTACATTTATTCCAAACCAGTCCTATTTTAATTAGGCATGTTTATGTTTGTAAGGCAGTATCACTAACAGTCATTTGCAGGCCACCAGTAATTGTCTTATTAGCAGAAATGTCAGTGAGTAATGGTGAAGGATCCCACATGAAATATACTCCGTCAGAAAAATATGCTACATCGCCACAGAAACGTAGCCTTACTACAAAAGAGTAAGAAATAATAAAAATAGTAATATTGTAACATTATGTCTTGTGGTGGCCTACATCTGGAGGAAAACAACACCCCCACTAGGCTCATAGTACAATGCACTAATAAGGAAGCTTCAGACCTTTGCTGTTACCTCCAAAGAGTAGTCCAAGCAATATATTTGGAGATATTAGGTAAGTTCTAACCCTTGAGTACAATGAATGAGAAACAGAAGTCCCAGGTAAAAAAAGCAACCTGAGACAAAGCCAGCTGAGAAAAACAAAACAAAACAAAACCAATCTCAGAGAAAAGGGAAAAAAAAGATTCCAGGGAAGGCAGAGTTCACTTTGGAAACAGACAGCTTAAAAACCACAAACAGCAACATAAAAAGCACATGGCAGAGTTCCTCAAAGTTTGTAATAGCAGAAGGCAGCCAAACACCCTTATGCCTTCGTGACCAAACTGGCTCCTTTCCCCCTGAAGGTGCTGGGGTCTTTGCTCTCCATCTCAGCGTGCTCTCCTGACAGTCTTTGGGTGAGGGAGTGTACTGTGGCCTGAGTGTTACAGCTGGTGGAGGGTCTGTAATAGCAAGTGCCGAGCAAAGGAGCAGGAATCCAAAGCACGGTTAGGTCTGTTGAGATAAAATGGAAACGACGGAATAAAACTTTTCCTTCAGATTTTTCTTAAACTGTACTGACTCAACATGTACTCTGAAGAAGGAGTACAAACTGCAATTCTGCCCAAGAAGAAATCTGAAACTTATAGACAACAATTATTAGATATTTTAAAAAAGAAATATTGAAGATTGACATGACATCTAGGGAAACAGGGTGCTTATTTTGTAGTTTATATGAGAAGGCTGCTGTGGTCAGAGAAGATTTTGAGAGTTAATATTTTGATATGGACCAAAACAATCTTGTGCAGCAAAAGTAAGAATTTATAACAAAAGAAAACTTCTCCAAAGGAGGCAACTCGGTCCATGACATCAGCAACCTTCATTTGTTAGCATGAGGGCCATGGATAAGCAAGACTATACATATGTAAGAGTGTAAGTTATTAGAAAAAAGAAGTAGTAAGCCATTTAACCTTCCACAACTTGGTGTGTGTGACCTGAGCCCCAGCTCCATTAGGAAGTCCATTCATATTTCAAGCAGCAAGTGCTATACAAACAGAGTAATAATACTTGTACTTATATCGGTATTGGAGATAGTCGGAAGTCACTTTTTGTTTCATCTTTCTATCTGATCTCACTTTTAGTTTTTGTCTTTCTTTTAGTTCTATCTTCTCTCTTTTCTATATCTTCTGATTTGTATTTTAATTGTACTTTTTATATATCTTAATAAAAGTTTTGACCAGGAAAAAAAACACAGAGTAATAATACTGTTAGATTAGATTATTTTTAACTAGAAACCAAAATACATTGTAGATTATTGTCAAGGAAAATACAATTTCCAATATTTTTCCTTCATCAACCAGGAAACCCTCTGCAGTATTTCAGTGGAAGATTTTTTACTTTTTCTAGCTTCTTTTGAATTGGAAAAAAAAATCTAGGCTCACAGACACATAGAGGAAAAAAGAAGTAACTTCTTGATGTAAAAATGCCATATTAAATCCAGTTTCATTTATTATCATGGTTTTAATATCTTAAATATACAAGTGTGTTCATTTTAATTAAACATGATAGTGTACAGTGCACTACATAAACATTTAAAGAAGTAGCTGTTTTTGTAGTCTGACTTGTACAAGCTTATATATTTGTGAATTTCCTTCCATTAGAATAACTACATTTATTAAAGGGTCTTGCCTGAAAAATATCAAGCAATATTTACTTCTTAACCCCAAAACTGGGCTAAGAAGTAATGTCTCTATTTATTTATACAGTTCCTATACTGCTTAACTCCGAAGGCTCCAAGCAGTATAACAATGAAAGTAATACATTAATAAACACTAATATGACAATAATAAATAAATCAATAATAATATCATTAAAAAACAGCACTAAACATGACAATCACTATTCATAAACGTCCCTCTAGAAAAGGCATGTTTTTACAAGTGTCTGGAAGGCCATGGGAATAGAAGCCACCCTCACTTTGGGGAGCAAGTTATTCCATAGGAGGGGAGCCCCCCCCACAGAAAACACCCACTTTCATGACCCCTCCCACCTCATCTTTTGAGAGGTGAGGACCCTTAGCAGGCTTTTCTGTTCACTTGGGTTCAGCAGGCAAAATCTAAATAGGAAAAGTGTTCTTGTAGATAGATACCCTGGTCCCAAGACATAGAGGATTCAACGAGTAATAACAACACATTGAATTGCATTTGGAATCCTACTGGGAGCAAGTGCAGCTCCCAAAAAAGCACTGTTCTTTGGCAGTGCCACGATTACCCATTATCTTTGCTCAACAATAGGTTGACTAATTAGTTCACTAATTCCTGTGAACTGGTAGGAAAATATAATTAGATTTTTTTCCTATAAGTATTGCTAATTGTTCCACAGAGATCACAATACTCACTTTGTGACAAAGGCCAAGAGAATTGGGACAAGGGACTTGGGAAAATAATCCTGCTGGACCATGTGGTTCAGCGTCATTAGAGGGCCATAAAGACTCGGAACAGCCCTGATCTTCTCTTCACTCTGAAAGGTGAAAGGAAAAAAGAATCCAGGTAAGTTACTATATCTAAGAGATGCCAGCAACATTTACTTGGATAGCATAGTTAAGCTTTCTAAGTTCATGCTCAGTTGTCAGCTCCCATAACTACACACAGAATCCATTTTGTTCCATGCTGCAAACTTTCTGGCAATCCTTCAGCAACTTTTCTAAATTCAGACACTGAGCTGGGATAACCCCATGTTTTTGTTTTTGTTTTGCCTCCCAAAAGAGTATGGTGTGATGCTACTGTGTTGATTGCATCTTCACAAAGGTGAACAAACAGAAGATAGTGTTTCCCATTAAGTTACTGCTTGAACACACCAAGATGTGATCTTTGTCTTTCCAAATGTAATATTTGCATTTATTTGTTTATAACCCTTCTGCTATACTAAGAACAGAAAGAGCTACATCTGATTTAGAATACCCTGGTGTGATAGAATGTCCAACAGACCCTGGGAACACAGAGGATGCAACATGATGGTTATAGGAAGAAGCAGGGCCATTAATAGTTCTGCCTTAATAAAAGATTCTGTACATGGCCCTAGCGATAAAGACCTTTCCAGAAATCCAAATAGTTCTTGTTTCCTTAGTTTTCTGACCTCAGTCGGCTTAACCATTCTTCAGATCAATGTTTATCTAATGTAATTAAGGCAGAGTTACTTCCACATCAATCTTTTCTGTAATGGCCCTGTTTCATCCTTTAACAGTTATGCTCCCTCCTCTGTGTTCCCAGGATCTGTTACACATTCCATACCTGATATGAGATCTTCACCTACTTAATTTTTTGTGCTTTTTGGAATAAAAAAAATATACAATCAAGCCTGATAGCTGTCAGAAATCACCTATCTCTGTTCTCTTACCTTTAGCAATCCCATGTGAATCAAAAGACTTGTTATGAAAGCATCAGAATTGAAGTTAGCTGATGAAAAAGCTTCTCTCATCAAAGCATCTAAAAAGAGCAGATTGCATTAGAAGCATGGAGACCCTAGCCCTTAGAGTACTAAATTATTTGATTTTGGTGCAGTGCCCAACATCCTATAGTCTAAGGGAAGATAGCACATTTAGCATCACAATCCTAGTTAGGTAACAATTCCAAATATTTAAAAATAAACCCAAAGGGAAAAATAACTAGCTGCAATTCCCATTACTATGCATAACAACTCAGGATGCAAGGGCATGAATTAGGTTGCTATAGTGAAAGGCAGCATGCCTTTATAAAAATAAGCAAGACTGAGCTATTAAATTGAGCTATTTTGTAAAACAGTGCATAAAGAGAAACAGAGAGCAGGAGGTGCAAAAAAAACCAAACCCACGACAACTACATTTAATATGAAACTTAGTCTGCTACAGAGATACACAATTTCTGTTAGCTGGACATCTACGCTGGCCTTTGCATAGCATGCCGAGAGCCATATTCCAAAGGCGAGCAGTTTATTTTTATTTTGTTAAAATACACTGCAGATTTTCTCTTCACCAGCAGATACCAATGTGTTGTTTTAGCATTATGATATCCTCTATTGATAAAGAAGACTAGTGTTTTCTTTTTTTAATCAATGGAAGAACAAGTGAGAATTAATACGAACAGTTTCCCCCCCACCTTTTTCTTCCTTTGATGTCCTCAGGCATTTAAGCCTTCAGAAGCTTCAAATCCTTTAAACTTCCCAAGAAACCAGAGGAAAATTGCTCAATTTGGGGGTGTAGGATGGGAGGGCAATTTAAAGGGTGAAAGGTATAAAGTACTCAATATAGCCCCATAACCACATCAAACCCACCAGAAAGTCCAAAACTGTCAGACTGATCCACACTGGCAGTTATACCCACCTCCTGCTGGGTTGTGTGCAGCCCAGAGGCCATACTACGTACAGCCCTGTTCAAGAGGATGAAGCTGAGGAACTTTGGGCCATACCTGGCCTCACCATGGAAGCTTGCTTAATTGTTCTAAGGAACAGACTTTTTTTCTATTTGAGGTCAGTCTTTTAGCTGTAGCAGCAGTTAAGGGACAAGTACAGCAAGATGTATGTGGTGAGAAAATGCAAAAAGTTTGCAAATGTGATACTGTCATGTTGGGACAACATAAAGCTTCCAAACCATAGCAATTATGTGATGGTGGTCCCAGAATCTAGTATTTGGCCCAATCTCATTATGTTTGATCTCCTGAGCTACAGGAGACTGTAGCTGCAAGTTGCCAAAAGAAGAGAGTTTATTAAAAATCTGATAGGCACTGTACCTGATAGATGTGCACATAGATGGATCTACTTATATCATCATCTTACTGATTAAAGTTTATTTATATATCAAATTTGTCACCACCCATCTAGTTAAAAAGCAACTCCGGGCAGAGAAGTTACCAGCCTTTGAACAAAAAAGACATACCTGTTGTTTCATTCACTGCTGTTTTTACTACTGTCTCATCTTTGAAGACAGAAGAGATCTTAAGGAAAACAGTAACAACTTTTTCTATGTCAGATGTGTCTGTCTAGAAGAAATATAACATCAAAATTAAATTTGCTAAGATAGTTTGTCACTAGAAAGAACAAGTGGCCCATGCTGCTACTTATAGAATCTCAACCCATAAAAACTGGAAGTTGCATTCAGGTAGAAAGCATACTGTGCCAGGGAATATGAACACACACACACACACGTATATATATGTGTATGTGCATGTGTGTGTGTGTGTGTGTATATATGTACATATATTTCTAGTCATATAAGTAGCAGAGACTTTTGGAGATTTTCTAGTGCTAATTTATTGGTTACATATCAAATCCTTACAAATGTCAATTTCCAGCTATAGCTTTGCATAAGATCTAGGCAATTGGCACTCTGGATTTGATTCCAAAGCAGTGTTTCAGTAGGCAGAGATGCAAAGAGAACACTGGTCTGCAATTCCATAAAACAGCTGCATCTTTTTCCAGAATCCCAGGGCATGCCTTGAAGACCTTTCTGGAGTCAGATCCAAAGTGCTGCACAGCCCTACCAACTCTTACTTCTCCAAGGAAATAACAGTTTGAACTGATTTAGAAAGCTTGCAGAGCTGCTATGTGATAAGGGGCTTAATGCACATTAGAATTCTAATAGCTGATAAGTTTATACTACATCTGTAAAGTTAAATCTGGGTTTATGTATTGATATCAAATTCCTTTCTAGGAGTTCATTTGTGTAGGATTAGATAGGTTTCTACTGACTTTTTGGAAACATTTTGATACAACAATGAAATATTCAGAATATTTTCCATACAGATAGATATATCTTTAAAAAAAATAGAGACACCAGTTGAAAGGAACAGAACTACTGAGCAACTGGTAGTATTAGCCATGGTGCATAGAAAAGTGTGTTGCGTGAAATATAAGCAATGGCTTACCTGCTGAGTTATCAAAGTCGAACACTTGGAACCAAGTCGCAACAATTTCTCTGGCGATGGGAAAGCTAGAAAGGTGCCAACGTCAACAGGAGGAAGAGGAGGAGAGGATAATGGAGTAGAATCCTGGAAGAAATCATCCTGAAAATTAGCCCTTTGCCAGGAAATACAGAAAAAGTAGAAGTGGTGTAGCAGATGAGAAATGAGGGAAAGGGCAGTGTGGCAAAAGTAGATTCATTCATCAACAAGTAGTGTATCTTGTTCCAAGTTTATTTGGGGGATAAATACCTTTAAGATCTTGTTACCACCCAAAGATGATAGGGTTCTAATTCTGAGGTTTGATCTTATACTGACATTGTCACCTCTTTTATTTGTTATTTCCTACTAGCATAGTATCTTAGATGGGAGATAATGATATAACCTTTCTCTCATTACTCACAGGACTAGTTATCATTAATAGTTATTTTATTTAACAATAACTTTGTACAGCAAAGGATATGAAAACCCGCTCTTTTTAAAACAAGTCCTCTGTGCTTTATTATAGAAAGGTTCTTCAGCTAATCACAAGGGCTACCAAGATCTCTCTTTCCTTTAGATTTTCAGATAATAGTTATCCTTCCTCTTCTTTTCCTGCTTTTTACCCTGTTGAACTGTCAACTGCTACCTCTTCTCTTCTTGTCCCCCACCTCTAAATTCTGTTCGCTTTCTGTCTGTGCTCCTAAAAGAAAGGGACCAGTAACACTTTATTTGCATTACTTAAAATATGCAGGCAGTTTTAAAACAAAACAGCCAGCATGGCTTGGATATGAACATAGGAACACACTTTAGGAACAACATCTGCAGGAATCTGATTAGTATATATGACTACATTTATTAGGAAAACTTAAATGTACATCACATTAATTCTAGCCAAGTGTATGAATGGGAAAAAACATGAAATATGTTCAAGTACATACATTACTTGTAAATTTTATTTTTGGCTATTTTGGAAACATAACAACTCAGAAACATACACTTTCTTATGTTAAGTTTCAAGGGGAAAAAAGCAACAAAGCAAAATTAATTTAAGCAAGTGTAGATGTATGCATTTATTTTCATTAGACAAGCATACATAATTCCTTAAGGATAATTATCTGAAAAAGTCAGCAACTATAAAACTGATAAATTTGTCTAGCAATGTATTAGTTCAATATATTAATTTTATGCAATGCTCATGAAAGTGAAAAAGATGACAATGAATAAATTGCCAGAAAAGCTTTCTCCAACTGCACCAGTTTCTCCTCTTGTTTAAATTAGAAGAGTATACTTATACCTACATGTTCCTCTAAGATTTTTTTAGGTGTATGGGGTTCTTGTTCCCCCTGTCCCCTCTCCTGCACCTGAGGTGGCTCTTCTTCCTCTTCCTCCTCCTCCTCCTCCTCCTCCTCCTCTTCATCTTCCTCCTCTTCCTCTTCCTCTTCCTCCTCCTCTTCCTCATCTTCTCCTTCATCATCACTAGATGAATTTGTACAAGAATATAACTATACATACTTCTGGGAAACATACACAAATATTTATTTCTGGTCAGCTTGTGATCATCATTGCTAAAGTGTACACATACATGAATAAAGAAATTAGATATCCAAAACACAGTAAGTCATCTTACTGTCTACAAGGTCATTTCCTTATTAATTTTTTTACGATATTTAGTTATAACATTATGCATTTATTTATAACACTACACATTCATTTAAAAGGATATGTTTATTTTCTCAAAATAGCAATCATATATTTATAATATTTATTTAAAATGTGCTTTTATTTAAAATATTCTTCCAACTAAATGTGCTTTGGTAAAAAAACTGAACTCTGGCAAGAGTTTGCCAAGTTGATTTTTAGACATGAGAAGCAGCCTTTTCCTTGCGATGGATGAGTAGGATCAAACAACTACCAGCTTGCACAGTGTTTTCAGGTTCTGAAGTCTATCTGGGCCAAAAGCATTTTACCAAATCAAAATAGTACTATTGTCTCTGACTAGTACTGCAGATCAAGGTCACAAGAGTAATATCAGTAACACTATGGATGTGGTTTAACTTTGTGTAGACCTGAAATTTCCTCATTCTACAAAGAGAATGAACTTATCCATAATTAACTAATCAATCAATCAAATAATATTACCTGTTCACAAGCATGTGTTGAGCATAACTGATTGCAGCAGCAAAACTTGTTGGCTTCCACATAAGCCAGGAACATCGTAATTCAGAGTCCTAGCTTATATGGAAGACAGGATGCTTACAGTTGTACACATGATGACTTTACTGCTGCACATTCTTTTTTTTTCTTTTCATTTCCTTATTCATAATGAGAAATGGTATTAAATCCAACCCAACTCCACTTTCTCCTGGTGTGTGTAACAGGAATACCAAATCTGGGCTGCAAAAATCCAAACAGTCACTATCTGGGAGCAATGAGTTTGGGTTTTCTGCATTTCTTTGTCGCCATCTAGTGGTCCAGAGTTTTGCAGTACAGATCTGGTAGCCCTACTGCATGAAGAAGGAATGCAATTGTGCAGATACTGTGCATTTGAAAGGTTGAAAGAGACAAGACTCTGATTTTTCCAACTCACAATTTTGGGGGGAGAAAAAAGTGGAATAGACTATTTTACTATTTTTTTTTAATCTTCCCAATCTCACATTTTCTTACTGCAGATTGGAAAGAACTCTGGCAACAGCTGGAACAAAGTGGTTTCTGAAACCCTGGAATGTAGCTCAGGCTGAACCCTGAAGGCTGGAGGTGAGGCAGAAAGAACAATTTACAACCACCTGTGTATTTCTCCGCTTCTGCCAAAGTCACACTGCAAATTAAACTTAAACCATATTATGCAAATCTGCACAGTGCACTTTATCTCACTTTTACTACTGAGGTTGTGCTGAGAGGCACTTAAACAAGCCTTGCAGCCATGAATATCCATCATATCAAATAAATCATTTTCAGAATCTGTGTATATAATACAGGTTTTTAAGAACCAAACATCCAGGTCAAATAAAAAGATTCAGCATCAATTTATTTTCTGGCTTAATAAGAGTCTTGCAATGAAATTTATAAAATCAACAACAAAAGTGCTAGTGCACATTGAGCTTAATTGCTGCTGAATAAGTAGCTATTTCATGCATTAAATTATCTAGAAATTGTAATAGCCAATTATTGCAAGGTCTATTTGTATCTTACCTCAGGGAGCCTAGGACCTCTGCCATATTGAAGCCTTCAAGAATCTCCTGGAGTTGTTCGCAGCCTTCTTCCCCAAAACAATTGCCTATGACAAGGATAAAAGCATACAGGTAGTTCTCATCTTACAACCATTTGTTTAGCAACCGTTCAGTTATGACAGTGCTGAAAAGTGACTTACACCTTACAGTCCCTGCACCTACGACCGTCACAGTCCCTGCAGTCACGTGATCAAAATTTGGGTGCTTGGCAACCAGCATGTATTTATGAAGGTTGCAGTGTCCTGGGGTCACGTGATCGCCATTTGCGACCTTCCCAGCCAGCTTCCAACAAGCAAAATCAATGGGGAACCGCATGATTCATTTAATGACATGATTAACTTAATGACTGTGGTGATTCGCTTAATGACCACCACAAAAAAAGCCTTAAAATCAGGTGTGATCATGTGATGCCTCGCTTAATGACCGTGCTGCTTAATGATGAATTTTCCGGTCCCTGTTGTGGTCATAAGTCAAGGACTATCTGTATATTGAGAGAATTCCAAAGCTTTTAAAAGATAGTTTGTCTTGCAGTACAACAGAGCTTTTAAAAAGTTTTATGTTCCCAAGTGGAGAACTCAATAAAACTGCTAAAGCTTCAGTATCATATATGAATGAAAAATTTTATAATTAAAGTTGATGGAACAACTAGTCATTGATTTAGCAACACTACACATTTGTTTTTAAAGAAAATACTCATAATATCTTGTGTTACTGTAACACCTCTGAAATCAATTGACTCAGCTAGGATGGGCAATCTGTGGTCTAGAGATTACATGTGCACATTGTTTTGTATCTCCAGAGTCCATGCTGCCAAAATTACATAGGTGCAGTTTCCTACCAATATTCAGATTAAAAACAAAACAGCGTGTGAGCTTTCTGGTGTGTTTAACACACCTAAAAAAGTTTTTAAAACCCAAGGCCCCTTACCTCTAACACACATAGAAACATACTGGCCATGCTCATATACTGTGGCACCATCACGTCACATTCGTTATGACTTTTGGCTGCAGACAAGTTGCTTATTTGGGGCCATTATTGTGTTTTCACAAACGCTATGCCTGCCCACAAAACATAGTTGTCAAGCTAAAGCTGTTTCCTATCCAGTCTCTGAGAAAAAGTCAATAAATCTACCTAGGAATAAAACTTGCATGAGCTTAGGAACTACGGTTAACCCTGTGGTCCATTATCACTTAGGATGAGACTGCAGATTTATGGAAACTAGACATCCAGTGGCAGTTGGTAAAGGGAAGGTGCAGAAAAGATCATGAATCTGTAGGAAGCTCAACTGAAAGAGAATGAACTTGAGGAAGAGAAGGGAATTTATATTAATTTATATGTTAGTTTGACCTAACCAGCCAACAGTTTGGTTGCAGACTTTTAGCTACTAAAAACAGATTATCAACCACAGCACAATCCCATACAGTACCATTGAGATCTAACTTCTCTAGCTCTGACTTGTCCTCAGTAGCCTCAGCAATTATTAGTGCAGCATCTAGCTTGATCTCACAGAAGGATAAGTTGAGTTCCTAGAAAGCAGAAAGTAAGGTTTCATAAGAATGCCTGGATTAGGAAGAACGCAAGAAATATTTTTATGTGGGCTCCTGGCATGGCTCATAGCAATATGTTCATATCATCCAGAATCTCCAAAAACAATTCAGGAATAATGGGGGCAGCAAGAAGATGGCTAGATTACAAATAATGATTGATTTGATTTCATTTTTGTTTCACTGCTGTTTTAGATCATGAGTGGGTAAACTATGCCCCCCCCCCTTCTTCTCACTAGCCTTATGGATTTTTTCCCTGTTGCTATTAATGATAGAAAACTAAACAATCTGTGGTTAACCCCAACCCTAACCAACTGGGAAACCAGATGGCAACAGCAACTGATAATTTCCAGAGGGTAGCTGTAAAGGAGGGATTGAAAGCGATGTGCGCATGTGCACGTGGATCTGATACATGCATGCAAATACGTTGCCCCAGCTTGGCAACTTATTCAGCTTTAGGATTTAAAAGGTTACTCATCCATATTTTAGACTTGAACATGTTGCCCTTTGTTCCAATTTAATATAGACATTCTTGAACAGAATGCATACTATTCTCTAATTTCATCAAGTAGCTTGACAAAACTGAATGTTTGTAAATGCTTGGTGTTTTTACTTGACTTACAGATCATAACTGTATCTTTAGCTTTAAGATGGATGGTAACCATAAGTAAAATTTTAGGATTTAAAAACCATAATTTTAGGATTTAAGATCAGTGTTCTCCAAGTGGTTTCACAAAATACAAGAATGTATTTATTTCATATTTATATCATCTCTAACACCAAAGCCTTTACTATAACCTCAGAAGCTGTCAACAAACCTAGGAAATTAACTGGCTCCGCTGTGGCGGGTTTGGGCCACAGCTTCAGAGCAAGATTGCTCTTTATTTTTCTTCACTGCATGCTGGGCACAACTAAAGATCCCCAGTAAACATACTTATGTCAGTCATAATTTAGTTTGTCTCACAGCATACAACAGCAATGTACAAAGAGAGGATTAAAGTATGACCAATACCTTTAGTTTATGAAGGCCTTCACTAACAGCTTCAGCAATAGCAACTGCACCTTTTGAACGCACCAGGCAATCACCAAAGTTGATCATTTCCACTTGGCGGAGTTTCTTTAGGGTCTGAGGAAAACAAAGAAAATAATGCAGACCATTCAACCATGACAAAAGCGCTTCCTCTTAAAAACATAAGAGCTTGTACTGAATCAGACCTACTGAATCCAGCATTTCAGAAGAGCTCATTCAACAATTCCTGAGTGCAAACATTTTCTCGTACCTGTGTTCTCTATTAAGGAATTTAGAGGCACACCACTACTGATACAATATATAGCTAAAATGGTTCCCTTGCTCTTCATGAATTTCTCTAATCTCATTTTAAAACCTTCCCAAGGATGGTCAGTGTTGTATTTTACATTAGCAAATTCAACAGTGTTACCCAAAGCCTCCAGATTGCTATCTCACATCCATTAACGTATAAACAAACTAAAGAATGTACATCGGCAAAAATCCAAATTGTTGTTTTCTGTTCTCTAGCCAGTTATTAATCCATTTTATTTCATGACTGCTGTTCTATATTTGAATCCAAACCACTATTAATGTAGAAATTGGTATTAATATAAAAAAGTATGACTAAATTATTATTGAAAGGTACTTACTTCTGCCATAGCCACAGCTCCCTTCTCAGTGAAAGTGTTATCATTCAAATTAATCACTCTCAGCAAGGGATTGACAGCAAAGGCCTGAGCTAAGGCTGTAATTCCTGGATGATTTATTCCATTCTGTGGCATATGAACTTCTTCCAAAGTCCCAATAACCTGAGACACAAGATAGCACAGAAGACCATTGTTCAAGCAGAGGTAAAAAGACTTTTTCCTAATAACTGCACGTTTCTCTACACCCTATTTAAACTCTTCATACACAATAAGGCAAGTATCGCTTATTCTAATCTAAAACAGTGGAATTCAGAAGCTATTTTGAAGCCTAGAGTTTGCTTCCAGAGACTCACCAATCAGAGTGCAATGCATGATTACTTTAATAAAATTATTTTCAAAAACAATAAGCACAACACTTAGCTTCTTTTTCTCATACTCATACTTGGTTTTTTCTGTACTTTGCATTTGGTTACTTACACCAAAAACATGATAGGTACATATCTATGTATACTCACCCCAACTTCTTAAATAGATTTATCAGTTGAGGTCCCTATTTACTATAAGTGATAAAAAGCAGTTTCTGGGACATTCTTCTTGTATAGCTCACTTTGCCAGTCCTCTCAGAAGCCCATATGACCATAAAATAAGAATCTAAAAACAGTCTAAATGCAGAGCAAATGTCCTAACAAAAGTGTTAAGATAAAGCTTCCTATGCTCACCTTTATCTTTCTTCTAAATTTCCCCTACAATTGCTTGGATACAACTACAGGTAGTCCTCGAGTTCTGATGGCAATTGGAACCAGAATTTCCACTGCTAAGTGATCCAGTTGTCAAGTGTAACATCACGTGACCACATCACTTAACCACAGCAATTCCAGCAGTCCCAGTTGCCGCTGTAATCCAAGAACTGTGCAGGTCATTAAGTGTGGACCTCACGTGATTGCAACTCCCAACTTCCTGCCGGCTTCCCCATTTACTTCGCTTGCGAGAAGCTGGTAGGGAATGTCAGAAATCGTGATCACGTGACATAATCATGAGCTAGGCACTGAGCACCTGGATCATGATCACGTGACCACAGGGACATTGCGACAGTTGAAACTGAGGACCAGTCGTAAGTATCATTTGATAACACCATCATAACTTTGAATGGTTGCTGAATGAACTTTGAATGGTCATAACCTGAGGACTATCTGTATGTTGAAACAGAATACAGAACAATAGGCTTGTACTCAAGTAGGGCAGCTGGGTCAAACTTGCTGCATTACAGTGATCAAACAATACTATAGCCATAGCACATTTTTAATATGATGTCCAATTTGTTGAATCCTCCAAATACATTTAGGAACTGGCTGTTTCTCCAGAGAAATTCGCCAGTAGCTACAAAAGTAGCACCAATAGCCATGAGCTAGCAACAACTTAATGTACGACAAATCACAGTTGGAGCATATAAGGAAGAATATTCATGTTCTTTAGAACACATCTTACCAAGGCTCAGACTTTCCCTTCCTATTTGCCAATTACACATAACTGTTTAATGGGATAAGACTCTGCTTCTTGTACTCACTGTGAATGCCTCAGCGAGAGCAGTTGCACCGTCATTTTCCAGACGGTTCCTGCCAGCCACAAATACTTTCAGAGCCAACGGCTTGCCTTGAGCACTTGATTTCCTGTGACATTCTTTCAGAGCTCCTGCTAAGATCTTAAGAAAAAGCAATGTTTACATTGCTAAGGTGTCAATTCTCCATGCCTACAAGGAACAAATTATTTAAACTGCAGTTTTATATACATAATACAGACACTCTGCTAGTAACATTGCAGTATGCTCTAGTAAACTCTACTCACAATTGTAACATCACAAAAGAGTAATTTGGGTCAGGAAAATGGCATGAATCTAGCGTGTGTACTGAACTCAGA
The DNA here is from genome assembly GCF_059951505.1 of Python bivittatus. NCBI lineage: Eukaryota > Metazoa > Chordata > Lepidosauria > Squamata > Pythonidae > Python > Python bivittatus. Next base: position 35,361,764 of record NW_028277058.1, on the reverse strand, counting down.
TTTCTCTGTGTGGGAAACAGGGTGGCAGATTCTTTATCTCCTAACAAAGCAGCGTGAGTACCCTCCAGAATATTCTATGGCAGGCTAAGAATAAGCCAGTCTATTTTTCATTAGCGTAAGTGAAGCTGACTTCCCCATCAACTTGTGGGGCTTTGTAAAGCAACAATCCATAGCAATACATTATGTGCATAGAAACAAATCACAAGGGAAGCTGGAAGCCAAACATTTTTTATCCACTTCATAAAAATCCAGGAAATGCCTTTTACCTTGCCACCACCAATGCCCATGCCACAGTTGTTTAGCTTGAGTTCCTGCAGAGTAAAACAGGCAGGGCTCTTCAGCAATGCCTCAAATCCACGCACTCCATCTGGTCCGAAGGCATTATCACTCAGATCCAGCTCTGTAAGTTGGCACCCAGCAGAAATGAGGGCTTCACCAAGAGAAATCTGACAAGCGATAAAAGGTAGGATAAAATCCCTTCTTTTACAGAAGGAGGACATTGTGTTCAAAGCTGGCAGTATTTTTTTGCTTCTTGATGTATTGTTTCAAGTTATGCTAAGTGGAATATACAACGACACTCTGTATAGTATCCCTAAAGTATATGTAGCTTTTCACATAAGAGTTAAAGAATATTCCTAAGCTTGTGTATAGAAATGTGGTAGAAAGGGAAAAATTGCTAGGAAATTATCCTAGGCATCCTTACACAGGAATAAGCCACAAATGAACTTTCCTCTGAGTAAGCATACCTACAAAGAGGCTGGATTCTTGAATAGGTTTCACTCATTGCCAGCTGATCTGAATGCTCCTTCTCATTCACAAAATAGAAAAAACAGGATAATCAATCATGTCTTAGTACAATATGTGAACTCAGCCTCTCTCTCTCTCTCTCTCTCTCTCTCTCTCAAAGCCCACTTCAAAATTTAAAGCCATACTATCTGAGTTTTAATTTAAAAACATCTGTTCATTTCTCTCCTTAGCCTGCTTAGAGAAACAGGGCAACTCATTCCTTCTTCAACAATATTTCTTCTTAAACTTATGACCTATCACACTGCCTTGAACTGAATTAGACCATTATTTGTTTATCTTAGCATGACCTACTCTGATTAGCAGCAGTCTCAGCCAATGATCTTTGCCTTCCCACTGAGAAGTCTCTTAACTGGAAATGACAATAAAGTACTGAACCTGGAACTTCTTCATAGAATATTATATATACTATATTACTGATTTATCATCACTCCCCAAATGTTCTTTTGTTTGGCCCTTGCTTCCATCCAAAACTTCTGTAAAAAATCAGCATATTGCTGTCATTTTGATCACTAACCTCAGATAATGTTCCCACACTTTAGCATTAGAAAAATCTTATGTTAATAACAGTTAACAGTTATATATTGCACATACCAAAGCAGGGGGAATCTCAGACCTCAGTCTTCCAGTGAACATATCGCTCCAATGACACCTCTAGAATAACATACATATTATAAACATGGTAAAAATCATCGAAGGTATATTTTATTTATATGTCAAATTTAGTCACCACCCATCTCACTCAGAGAGCAACTCTGGGCGGTTTACAATAAAAATAAGAATAAGAATCAATTAAAATACAATAAGAACAGTGTTATAAATATAATATATAATAAACTGTGTTTGTTTCTCTACGAAGTCCTTGGTGAACAATATGCATAACTACAAAAATGACTATAGGGAGGTTTTTTTGTTCAGTAAGGAAAAACTATTTGTGATATGCAATGTAGTAACACATAACAGCAACATGTGAACATTAGGAAGCTGACACAATCATGAAGTTCCAAAGGGTGCATGCATTTATTTATGCTATTTGCTCAAATACGGAACACCAGCTTGCACATATATATTTTAACAATATATGTTAAAAAAAAGCAGCATCATTCACAATTTCATAGGATTTGAGCAATGCCAACTCCAATGACTCTAAAACACAATACATCTATGGCACAGAGTGGTGGGTATGAGAGAGATATATGACAGAGTATACAGGGCTGAGAGTTAATGTTATCTACTGTATAATGTAACAATCAGTAAGAGCCTATAAAATGTTTCTTATGCTTGTCAATGCCAAGATATCCTTCAAACAAGCCAAACTTTTAATGAATTTAAGGTATAATTCCATTATTATGCAAAACAATCAGCCATCAAAATTCTCACCTTGAGCTGAGATTTCTTCTCCAGAGCCTTGGCAATGACCTTTGCTGCTTCAACCCCCACAGTATTGCCCTCCAGACGCAGGGCTTCTAGCTCATCAAACTCCTCAATCTCCTTAATCACCTCTTTAGCTGCAGAGATAAGCAGAATATTTCTGTACTCCAACCCAAACCGCATCTATTCTCCCTTATAATTCCACCTCACAGTCTTACTACCTCTCTATCAAACATGCCATCCCTTCCTTTTTATCTTAAAATTTTGCATCCTTTACCAAGATGGCTTAGAGCAAAATAACAGATTCCCGATTGCTGATTCACATGTTATTCACACGGTTATCCACCATGAGATCCACGATCATTCTCCAGAAGTCATTTGGGATTTAAGGATTCTATTTTGGGGTGTTTATAATATATGCTTTTGTTTTACATAAATGAGCGCTGCAAAAGTAATACGTCTACTCAATGAAACACTCATAATTAACATTAACAGCAAGTCCTCTTACCATCTTCTGCAGTATTGAGTTTCAGACTCTTGCCTTTAAAGCTCAGCTGCCCTCCTCCCACTTGGGTTTTAGCAAGTGATTCTGCAAGTTTAGTTATATCTTCTGATGCCATTTTTTGACTGTGCCAACTGTTACTGATTATCAGATGGGAAAGATGCTGGAAAGGAAGAGAGAGAAATAAGTGAGTGTGTGAGAGATATAAAAATTAGCCTCTTTTGACTCCCTCCTATTCTCTTCATTTGGTATAGCCTAACAAGAGTAAGCTAAAGATTGTTATTGAATTGGTTCTATTGCTTCATAGTTATTGATTTTTTTGCTACTTATCAGAAAAAAATAGTGAAGAAAAGAGAGCAAGAGATAAATTGTTCATGTAATGACCTATAAAAATGCCAAGTGTAATAGACTAATAAATTCTAATTACCTTACATGATAATATGCCAAGGAAGAGCATTACGGAACAGTTTAATACCAGGCTGAAAGCTTGCTGTGAAGATAGCTATGTCAGTTCTGATCAGGCAAAACCAGCCAGGCCATTTCACCCAAAAGATTACTCAGTTTACCACATGCTACTTAGCATCATTTAACAGTAAATGCTATCACCCTGCTTCTGCTAATTTATGCATAAATAATGCAGCTTGCCTTAAGTTTCAGCGTCAGCACATTTCAAGCAAGGATGGATAGTATAGGACAGAGGATGCACTAGGCAAGGAAGGTCTCAAACAGATTACTTGGACAGCCAAATTCACCATCCAGAAAAGCCCAGATCCATCTTTTTTAAAAAGTCAATTATACAGTCATTCCACAAAGATTAATTCTTTCTTATTTCTAGTTTCTATCTATCCTATTTTATATACAAGCTTGAGCAAGGAACTACTGATGAGAATAAAAAGTAAACTTTTTAAGATTAAAAGGGGGAAGGGAAACAGAACTATCAACAGAGGGTTTCCTATCAGCTTTCTTTTTGCTTCAGTAATTTATGAGAAGTGTTTCCCCAGCCACACACTGTAATTCCCAACTGTTCTGTTCCAGCCACAGATGACTCTCCAAAGAAAATGAACAAGTAGCACTGACAGAGACCTACATTATTTCATAATGCTACTTTATTATTTGCCACTACAAAAGTATAAAAGAAAAGGAGAGTGGCTGAAACAGTAACAAAGGATAATAGAGTAGTCATTGCCATGTTTTTGTTATACTACTAAGGACATTTATTTTCCTGTTACTTTGGAGAAAAAAATAAAAGTTGAGTTGTGTGACAAAAGAAAATTATACTGGAGTTACTCTGAAAACTTACCAGGATTTTTCAGCAGCATAAACAATAAAACTAGATTATTGTTATCTGTGATCTGTAAGTTCATTATTAAGAAATATCTCCAGATCAACAGGAACCACTTGTTGGAAGATGGAACAATTTTAAAAGATTGACTAAGTCTTTTCTTTTCAGGTCTACACTGAAATTCAGTTTGCAGCAATGATTTTGCTTATTTCTGAAAGAAAGATCACTTTCTCATTATTTTTTACCTGGATTGATATATTGTCTTACAGATCTAAATATACCTCTTGGCATTAATATTTTGTTAACACTTTTTAGCCACCTTTAAACACAAATTGTTTTTTAAAATGTTGTGTTGACATATTATTTTCAGCTCTAAAATATGGAATATTCAGATGTTCATCAGATAATGCATTAACGTGTATCAGTTGTTTCAGAAATAGCATACCGGTATCCAAGACAAAGTATAAAATTAGTTGCGACAGGATTGTAGTCTTCTTGAAAGATCTAATTTCCAGTTTGTAAGAATGTCTGGACTCAGCTTTGCTCTTGAATAATCATACAGTGGCAATTATCACTGTGTGCACACGCTTGACTCTTTTTTACAGGAGAAAGAAAAAAATCTGGCAACTATCAAAGGATCTTTATTACTTTAACATGCATTCTAAAAAAAATTGGAAACATCAACTGAATGCAAATTCTGCAGATTCGGTATTATTCAATTACTGACTTCTGTTTATTTTCTCAGTACATTTCAGATTGTTCTTCAAACCTTGAAATAATTTGGAAATGGAAAATTTAAAAATTCCACGTTTTCCTGAGCCTATTTACTAATGTCTTCTGTACCTTCTGATCAACAGAAATCTTTTGGATTGCAGTACCCTGGCAATTTTAGTCTGTATCCTAGAAAGGCTCCCTCTTTATGATGTCTTGCCATCACTTCTCTCCACTTCTGGAACCACTGCATTATTTTTTTTAAAGGTCAGCTGAAGAATATCAACTTTTTCACTAGAAAGAACCCAAAAGTGTTAGAGAAATCTTTGTTGTTCTATCCTTCTTATTCCTCACTGTGATAGAACTCTTTATGTACAGCATTTCATATTGGTACACGTTATAATTTTATCAATCTTTGCTTAGCTAAACTAGTGACACCTCAAAACAGCTCAGGTTTTCCCCTTATTCTTCTATAAGCAACGGTAAATTTTAACAAAGTAAATGAAATAGCGACGGAGATGAAAACGCACTCATTACCGAAGACCTCATTCTGAAATCCCAGCTCATATAACTGGGCGGCAATATAAATGTGATTAATAAATAAATAAATATGCACGCACAGAATTTACATAACCCAACCTAATCTCCTTGGCCAGGCTGGCCTCGCTAGTAAAGAGCAACGAGGGCGTGACGTCATACAGAGGAGAGAACAGGCAGGTTTTGGCAGGAAAACCTATCAGTACGAGGGAGGTTTGACCGGCGTCGGGTCCGGTTACCCAAGAATGTCTTTCGTTCCGCAGCCCCACCACCCGTGACACGTGTACAGGGGAGCTACAGACATACCCCTACACGTGCAGCCCAGGGAGCAAGACGGAAGTGCCTCCTTCCTCCCACACAATACGGTCCCTTCCGTGCCCCGGCAGGCGTACTCAGAATCGAGGGGAAGGGGGAGCGAAGCCACCCCCAACTTACCAACGACCCTCGAATACATCAAGCCGATCAACTGCCCGCCCTTGTGCGCGCGGACAGCCGCGTCCGCCTACCTGGGAGCGTCGGATCTCACTTGTCACGTTGGAGCCGCTACGGCCACCGCAGCCTCCCAAGATGATGGCGTTAAGGGAGGCGGAGGATTTGAAAGCCGGCAGTTTTGTTTCCCGGGTTGTGATTCGCTCCGTGGCCTCTTGCGTTTGCTCAGGGCGGCTTTCCCCTCCTCTTTATGCTCCTCCTTTCTTGCAAAGGCTCTGAGGTAATTGTAGCGCAAGGGCGGAGACGGTGAAAAGAGGTCGTAATTTTATGTTGCACAGTGCAGCTCGCCCATTCGCCCGGCACCGCATAGTATCCTGGGAGTTGTAGTTAATTTTAAATTAAAATGTACTGGGCAAAGTTAATTTTTTTTCTTTTCTTTTTTACTTAATGAAGGGGGTTGTTGCTAGAAGGAGCGAGATAAATGCGTGTAGTAGAAGAGAGTTGGAAACAGAAAAGTAGTTGTTACTTGTTTTCTGGCATATTCTTCACCTTAGACACCTATGTAATGTGCAGAAATGTTATAGCCTTATTTCTATGTTTGGAAATGCATCACATTCGTAATTTTTATATGCAAATCATTAAAAATATTAGATGAATTTTGAAAAATGTTGTGAGAAAGAAAGTTTATTGCACATCTGTTGAGATTCTACAAAACAAAATTCTGTTTGAATGTATTTATATTGTTTGCTGAGCGTCCTTAAACATATATCACGTTCTACTGGATAAAGAGTTATTGAATATCCAAGTGCGGCACCATTGTCCTTTAGAGCTACAATATACCACCTGCGGAAATCCAAATAACCATTAGACAGCTGTAAAGACTTCTGTATCTCTTTGCCATCATCTCATTTTCATTACATTAGCAAGTCTACACATTCACCTTGGAGTATCCCAATGAACTCCACTGGCTTTTCTTCAGAGTAGATATATATTGGATTTGCAGACTGAAATTGCTTTCAAGATGTTTCATGTAGAACTTATCATACTTCCTCAGGATACATGTCACACATGCTGAGTCCTTGTTGATCCTGATTAAGATTGATTGAAAGGATTTCCTTAGATGGTGTGCTTGGGAAGTTTTCATCTCTCATGTGACCCTGGCATATTTTGTTGAGGACCTGGTCACATGCCAAGTAAAATCCAGAGGAATCAAGTATGTAGATACAGATCCAATTCCATAGTGTTGATAATGCACCCTGGAGAATTAAAGGTCAGGGGTTCTTTTTATTAATGTGTTTTTTGTGAAATTTAAAAGAATATGGCAAAAACAATCTATAACTCAGTGACATTTCTAACGGAAAAAAATAAGTGGAAAAAGGAGGTTATGGGTACCACACAGTTCAGAAGTGTAGCTCATTTTGGGTTGGATTAGATTGGGGATAGGAGCAGGAGTGAGAACAATGATAGAAAATAATGTGAAAGAGTGAGAAATAATTATCCTTCCTTATTGTTCTGTCTGGGGTGGTCTAGAGAGGAAGAGCAAGATGGTTCCAATCAGAAACTGACAAATTTACAGGAACTCAGAGAGTGGACAAAAAAAGGGAAGATACACTGCTAAATGAGCAGATCAGAAAGAAGCTGTAATTTTCTAGGCAGTTATAGGTATGCGTGTAGAGAAAAAAGGGAGTTGACCTTGGGAGGACATTTCTAAGACATAAACAGAAGACTCTATTTTCATCTGATTTACCCAAAGAATGAAAGGTTGGTGGTAAGCAATTGTCCTTCATGTTAAGAATACATAAGATTATAATGAAGATATCAGTTGCATTTCCCATTAAAGGAAAGTGCATCTCTGTATTAGAAATTGTGCATGTATACAGTAAGGTGAGTTTTCCAGAGCTGCATACTAGCAGGAGATCTATCTAAACTTTCAGATGACTTATCTCAGAGTTTTCCTATAAATATTGAATAGTATAAATAACAAAATGGAGCTTTAAGATATCTCAGAGAGCCAGTTTGGTGTAGTGGTTAAGGTACTAGGCTAGAAACTGGCAGACTGTGAGTTCTATTGCTGCCTTAGGCACAAAACCAGCTGGGTGACCTTGGGCCAGTCACTCTTTCTCAGCCTTAGGAAGCAGGCAATGGCAAACCACTTCCAAAAAACTTGCAGAAATACGTAACTGCAGGGACTAGTCCAGGCAGTCACCAGGAATCAACACTGATTCAAAGGCATTAAAAAAAAAGATATCCCAAAGGCCAACAGAAATCCCCTTTTTCACATATCAAAAAATATGTTTCTTTAATATATAAAAAAATTAAAAAGAACACAAAGAACACAAACAGGAAAATTAAAGAACAAAAAAATAATTTCACATATCAAAAAAATAATTCAGCTCAATTTCTAAACATATTAAATCTCGAGCATACAGAATAATACTGAGCAGTCTTTGCATTGTATTGTTAAAGAGCTAGATTGTAAACAGAATGCAAACACATCAGTGATCTAAGATTGTACAAACACCTGGAATCCCATTGTCTTTCCAACAATGAAGAGTAATATTATTTGTTGTTTCTGCATGGATGAATCCATAACTCATGATAAAATGCTAAATTCCAACTTTCGGTTAATAATTCAAGAGTATGTTCACATCTGTAAATCATACTGATTTTTGCCACAAACCTATAGATATTAAATGGGGCAATAGTGGAACAAGCCTATATTTTATCAGTTAAGTGCCTCCTCATCTATTTTACACTTCAAACGTTGTAAAGTTGTCAGCCAGCTCTTTAAAAATATTCTCTGTCCAGTTAAGGGGAAGAAAACCTTTTGTTGAATTAGTTGCATCTTTATATCATAAAAATATAATTTACATTCTTTAAAACTCTTAGCCATACATTTCTTAATAAGGGATATTACAATATTACAATAATTGAAAAAAACTGATGCTGCTGATGTATATGGAAGAATTATTAAACCCTGTCATATGACAGCCATAGCTTAGATAAAGAAAATCTAGAGGGTTGCTCTTCCCATAGATTATTTCTTAAATGTTTTTCCAATTTGCTCCAAATAACGATTTTAACACAGAAACATTCTAAGTAAATATATAAATCTTATACTAATGTTGTTACATTTATCTTGCCCCATAAGCTCAACAGAATTTTAATAATTATTTAAGTCCATTTTTATTTGAGAAAGAAAGTAGAATACGTTTACATCCACAAAAAAACTTTCCTTGGAATAATTATTCCCAGGTATTTGAAATAATTCAACAAGTAAAACCCCACATTTTATACATTTTAATACATTAGAGCCTATAAGAAGTGTAAGAATCTTATTCCAATGAATTAAATACCCTGATAAATTGCCAAATTGTTGTACAATATCAATACAGTTTGGTATACAAAACACGTAATTATCAAGCATTATTGGCATATAATAACAGTTTGACTCAGGCTATTGTTAGAATTTTTCCAAGCCAATAGTTAAGCCAATAGTTCCAATATCAAATTAAAAATAAGAGGAGATAAAGGACATCCTTAATGAATTCTACAAGACATTTTGATACATAAAGAAATAATTCCATTCATATTAGCCCTTTCAAAAGGAGTGGGGTAGCTACATATTGGTCCAAATAAAAAAGGAAGAAATCCAACTTGTTTTTAAAAATTCATATCAAACTCCTTTTCTGAATCCAACAAGATCAGCATTGCAGATTTTAGGTTTTTCTGAATATACACCCAGACCATCAATTAGCATAATTGTTATCAGATGCTTGGTGACCTTTTATAAAGTCACTTAATCTTAGCCAAAAGCCTGCTGCTTATTTTATCTAATAATGTCCTTATTATCTAGCATTGCTTTCTTGGAATATTAATGCCAATTTAAGTTTATGCAGGAGAGAGAGAAAGAGAGAGAGATCCACAAACTATAATAGTACAAAATGGGCCTTTGAGGAACCTAAGAACATAAAACAGCTTAGTCTTAGGCCAGCAATAGTGAGCCAAATCCTACTATGGTTTCACAAGCAGGAGATAGAAACATAGACTTCTTCTGTCATTGTTCCCCTACAACAAATATGTGGAATGATGCTGCTCCTACTCTGAGGTGATAGAGTTTTAAAGACTAAGGGCCCTTGATAGACTTGACCTCCATAAATTTACCCATTCCTCTTTTAAAACCATCCAAATTAGTAGCTATATTGCTCTATTTTTTGTAATAAATTCCACAGGTTATGGTGTGTGGAGAACTGCTTCTTTTATCTGCTTTAATTTTCCTTCCAATTACTGTACCTTTGTTGGATGATCTCTGATCCTAGTGTTTTGAGAAAGGGAGAAAAACTTCTTCTTGTCCACTTTCCCAGGCCATGCATGATTTTAAATAATTCATGTCCATTGTCATCAATTTTTTTCAAGCTAAAGAGTCCTAAGCGTCCTAGTATTTTCTTGCAGGGAAGATGGCCAAGCCTTTGGTTACATTCTTCTGACCGTTTTGTAGCTCTGTTATATCTGTTTCAAAGGTGGAAACTGTACTCTATAAACTGTAAACTGTACTCTATAAACTATAAACTGTACTCTAGAAGCAGATGTGCCATAGATTTGTATAGAGGTATTATAATATGACATCTTTGTTTCCTATCCTGCTATTGGGCTCTAGCATGGAATTTATGTTTTTTCCTAGCTGCCACACACTGAGTCAACATTTTCAATAAGCCACCCACTATAATCCCAAGATGTTGTCATTAGTTCAGACTCCAGCTCCAATATGCATCACTTTACACTTAAATTAAATTACCTTTGTCATGTAATTGATAGAACATTCATTGCAACCTTTTACTGCAAAATGCAATTTATATTATTATATTATAAACTGGTGTTTGCCAGCTTGGGAAAGTCTTGCCTTGAAAAGTTGGATCTGAAATAAGCAAATCTCTCCTATGTATATTTATCTGAAAGTAAGTTGCATAAAATTGCAGACTGGTTTACTGAAAAGTCTCACTGACTGTTAATTACAACTTATTTCATTGATAAGGAATATCAGTATATAAGGTTATAGTCTGGTTTTATTGTTCAAGTAAATACTACACAGGTAGAATCTGATATATTTCCTTCCTATGTTTTAAGTATGTTATTTCAAACATATTTCAATGCGAAAAGGTCTGGAAATTGTAATAACTTTGCTAACTGATGACCATGTAGTCACCTGGAGTCGAGCTCAGTTTGAAGGTGGCTTTACCATTTTATTTCAAATGTACAGTTCTACACCTCTCACATGTCATACTGGATACCTATGGTGAGAAACAGGTGGTCGTTAGGACCTGGAGGGATCCCAAGGAAGCATTTTGCCTGGCTGGTGAGGCTGTGTTAGAGAGACCTGGAAATGAAAGTAAAAAAGACGAAGAGGCACATGGAGGGAACTGCAGGGGCGGCAGCAGTAGCTGCTCCAGGATCAGAATGCTGCCTTCTGTAATGAAGTAAAAGTGACTAATTATTTATAATAATAATTATTATTATAATTATAATATCTCTAGTAATACCATACCATTTATCAAGGGGAAGTAACCATAGTGAAAATTTCCAAGCAGAAGGGGTGAGTAGGTTAATTTTTTTTGTCTGATAAGGAAGGAAAGAAAAAGGTAGGGGGAGAAAGATGTGAGAAATACCCCCCTCCCAGCAATATTGCATAGATTCGCAGAATAGTGACGGAAATTGTAATTGCAGATGCAGCTTAATCCTTCCCAATCAGAAAGTCTCGGACTTCCTTTAAAAATACAGTTGGGAGCAAATCCGTAAAGACCATTTTTCCCGGCCGAGATCGCGCTTAGGAGGGCCGGCAGGAGTTTGGCAGCGAATGGCGCACCCAGTGCCCTTTTGAAACGATCGGGACTTCCCACTGTTTCTCTCCGATGGGGCGGGGGGATTGTGAGCTGTTTTGCCTCTGCTTATTAAAAGCGCTCATTATGTGCAATTCCAGTGGGGGAAAAAATTGCGGACGCGTATGAGAGGGTCCTGCTTAAAGGTAGCTTTCAGCTCTGCTCGATACGGCATTTTGTAGCCTGACTTACCAAAGTTATCAGTTGAACAGCATGGAAACGGTCTTCTATGTACTGCACAGATCGCTCTGTGTATATCACACATCGTTCTGCGCCGTGGGGCTATTTTAGCTTGGAAGTAGCCGTGACAGTTTATTGTGAGTTTGGGAGTGAGTGCATGTAATAATACTGTGGGTTTTTTCCGTTTACTTCCGCCATATAGATGGATCTAATGCCGGTCAGCTTTGCTAAGCGAGGCCGCGGCTTGGAGGCCTTGGATTAGTGGGGGTAGGACGGTTTTATTCCAGCGGAATTTCAACTAAAAATCGGGTCTTTTAACGAGGGCCAAATAAGGACAACGGTTTGAGGAAGCCAAGAAATATAAACAAGATGGAAGACAGTTAATGTGCATAAACAGGGTATAGTCTGAATACCAAAGTCTTCCTAATATTTATTAATATAACAGACTACCATCCGTGCATAAATGTGTGCCTGTTGCATTAATAGGTTAAACACGTTATATTAATAATACGGAGAATGCATAGTAGGAGAGTGGGAAATGTGTTTAAAGTGTTACAGAGGAAACAGTATTTTATCATGCATTATTAGAAGGAAACTAGAAGGTGAGTGCCAGGAACAAGTAAATTAGGCATTTTAACTTCCAGGCTGGTGGGATATACTGTAATGTATGGATACTGTTTGTTTAAGCATTTGGGGCATCTCTACATTATTCTGTTCTTAATCTGTTTTTTGCTCATTTTCAGTATACTTTGCCAGTTGGGAAAGTTTGCCATCTTTTGTCAAAAATATTTGAATAAAAAAGTTATTACGCTACTTTACACAACTTTTCAAAGCAGTACTAACCATTTATATGATCCTTAATGTCATGTCCATATTGGAGGTATAGGTGATTTGTGACTTGTAGATCCTATGTGGCTTAACATTGTGTTTGTTATTAGGAATCTGGTAAACCTCAGGTTTGCAAAATAAACCTCTAGTCTTCCTAATGTACAGTTATGATTCTTATAATAGAATGGCAAAATTGCTGAAGAATTGTGAATTAGGAGGCAAGTAATAAATCTGTACAGCTCTCAGGGTTTTCAGCCTGATTTTCCCCCATCTCTGCCTCCATGTATTGTATGGTGTGTGTGTGTGTGTGTGTGTGTGTGTATTGAGAGACAATATGTCACATCCAAAAATTATAACTGCTACATTAATCAAAATAATATGCAAAGTTGTAGTAAAGTTGTAGTGAATAAATACATTTATAGGTACAATGTACTTAACCAGTGCTTTTAGTACCTGAAGTTTTAAATTCTTTAAAAATGGTAACTGAAAAATATAAGTACTTTATAAAAAGGATAAATGGGCCCTTGGTCAAAAGCTGCAAACATGCTTTCAAGAAGGGTGGAAAAGCAGATGGGGGTGGAATAAAGGCAATTTTTATAGTTTGTATTTAAAACTCAAATAGTTAATAACAGTTTCAAACTGAAAACAGGTATGGAGATTATGGCAAAATTAGAAAAACCTTGCATAATGATGGCTAGAAAATATTAAGGTGAACAGGAAGGGATGGTTCTATGCTTTGAATTACCTGCTATTTAAGGATCACGAAGTTAGCTTCCTTGCAGTACTGTACAGTTTAGAAATTTATTTGGAATGATTTCTGATAGTGTTCTGTATATGCTGGCTAATTCTCGGTAAATACAGTGTTTATAAGCTAGCTTTGTGTCAGTTGAGCAAATCACAGACATGTGGGTAATCTTTTGGCATCCTAGAAAAGTTGATAAATTGGCAATAAATTGTTACCAGGTTCATCCACAAACTATGATGTATTTTTTTTTGTTTACAAATATGCAAAGTCGTATAAAACAGGCTACTGAAGCTTGTTCAGTAAACTGTATTTAAAATACAATGGTTTAAACATATGTTGAATGCAGCTGTTGTATTAATGGCATTAATCCATAACTGTTCATATTGTATGTAGTGGAATTCATGTGGAATTGCAGTTGCTTTTTATTTTTCTATTTCAAAATTTTCTATTTGCAATAGCAGTGATGTTTTCGTTTTAACAAATAAAGTCTTGACCTGGTTTTAAAATATCTTGTTTCTAGCAATTTGTGTTCCTAATACTGCTGTGCTTTCAATATCTTTTATGCTGCACTTAAGACTGAGCAATTGAGGTATTCTTTCAATCTGCATAGTGCAACTAAGGTTAATTGAGAACCAATTTCCTTTTCTTTATTTGTAACTTGAAATATCAGAACCTTGACTGGTAGTTTTGTACAGTATTCTGATTTTTCTTCTGAAGTGGGCTTAGTGCTCTGTTTTTTTCTCTATGCTCCTTGTGGCACCATAAATAGTTTATTTTTGTTTACCTTGCAAACATCTTACACTCACACACAAATATTTTATTTAAAAGAAACTGTATAGAAAGGTGCAGTTCTGAGCAAGACTTTAATTTTTTTTTTTTTTAAAGTACAGTATGTGACAATATTTTTCAAGTATATAGTTTTAAATCATCAGTATATCTATCCATAAAGGCCTTTTTGGGTGCAGCAAAGTTCTAGCGGCTCTCCTTTTTAAATTTCAGCAATAGACTGTGAATTTATACAATGCAGATTGTATAATGGATGCTATCAATGCTTTTTTTATTAGTGTTCCTTGGTCCAGTCAAAGCTAGTAGTTATTGTTTATAAAGTTCTAAACTGCCAATATTTCAAGATTACCCTTTTGTTGTAGCTTAGACAAAATAGGTTTTGCCATATGTTAGCTTAGAAGGTTTTTAGCAATTATTTTAAGCCTGAACTAGTTTTTATTTTCAAGGTATATGATACAGTATAGGATTATGGATTGTGTATAAATAAACTGCTTTAGTTAATTTTCCTGGAAGAAGACAGTGGCCTACTACTACTGTTTCATTGACGTAAAAACAAAAGGGTTTATGTAGTCACCAGGAATCAAACAAAACTTGAGAAAGGCATTACTTTGTTTGAGAAAATTGACTGTAAAATCTTTTAAGTTATTCAGTAAATTAATAGCTTCACTGTTAATGAAGAACTGTTCTGGATCCAGTCAAAGACCTATCCAGTCCAGCATTGTGATTCCCACAAATACTGTTGTTCTATTCAGTCCAGGATTCTGATTTAAGGCAGAGAAAATAGCCATCCCTACCAGTAGAATTCATAGTTCCTTAATAATCATTAGAGTTACTGATATATTTATCCTATATATATTTGTGTAATTCTCTCTTAAAGTCATATCTAGTCTTCAGAATACTTCCAAAGAATTAAGGGTTGTTGAGAAGGGTTAGAAGTTCTTGAATTTGTCTCCTATTCCTTTGTACTCCTTAGAAACCTTGTATATACCTTTGAGAAACATAATGAAATAAACATAATGAAATAAGCTTTTGCATTTGCTATATTTTTAGGAGGGAAAGATCTTGGAATCTATTTACTCATATTTGCAATAATGAATTGATAGGTTTTTTATTTTTTTATTTGAGGATGGGGAGAAAATGCAAAATATTAACATATTTGGGAAAGAAATGTAAAAGTGGGATGTCATTGTTAAAATTTGAACTGAACAGATTTGTACAACTATAAAAGTTTAAAATATTCTTTTTTACTATTGTAGTGATGCAATGGAAAGACAAAAAAGAAAAGAAGAGATAGAGAAAGGTCTTCAGTTCATCCAGTAAGTAACCTATTTGAAAATGGTAATGTTTCTGTTTTTACTTATTTATAACATAAAATGTGCTTTTATTGTATCTATTACTAAATTTATAGTTGCTTCTTTGCAAACACTGCCCAAAGTTGTTGAAGTGTACTTTTCATAAAAAATTATTTAATTACCATGAAAATGTCATATGAAATCAGAGACCTATAACATAGATGAAACATCCAAACAAGAATCAAATCACAATTCCATTATAGTTGCATTAATGTAAAAATATTGCGGTGCCCAAGAAGGTACTTGTTAGAACTGTGTGACCTAATTTAAACATATGTGGAATTTGGAATCTTGACATATTAGACCTCCATCAATGTATTTTAATTCACAAACTTGTAAAGGAGAACTTCTGAGACCCAGGAGGAATATAATTTCTTAGATTTCCATATATCTTTTGTTGTCAGTCTCCAATATGGTTTGCAGCTGTTCTTCAGCTGATTATTCTATTGATTGGCTTCATAGGACTGCTGTAAAATAAACTGGGAGGTCATGGCTTATGTTCAGTTCTTGATGGCTTCAGTTTTACGTTATAATTTTCAGGAATAGAGGAGTTGAACTCTGTGCTGCTCACAAAACTTCCTTACGTATGTGGGTCATGGATACTAGTCACAGAGTTTCCTTCTTCCACTTGTGGAGAGTGTTACCGTATTTTCTTCCATTAAAGTTGCTCAAAGTTCTTGACAAACATCAATGTATCAATCAGCCTATAATGTTGGTATCTAATAATGCTGTTCTTTTGGAAAACAAGGATATCTGTTTTACTGTGGGAATTTTCTATCCGTGATTAAATTATGCATGACTTCTGCATGTTAGATTGATGCACACATTTCATAACCATTTCATTCTGTATCTAGGTCTACGTTACCCTTAAGCCAAGAAGATTATGAGGTAACTTCAAGATTTCACATTTTTATTTTAAAGTATTTAATGGTATTATTTTAATACAGCTTGTCCTGTTGTACGTAGTGCTGCGGAATGGAAGACCAACATTAGTTGTTTTCTAGAGTGGCTAGATGAGCATAGTTTTATGTGGAAAAATCAGCAGCCATTCAGCTCTATCTTTAGCTAGAGCAGAGTTTCGCTAAGGAAGTTTGTATTTATTTATAACATTTTAACCTGCTTTTCATTATCATAATAATAATCCCCAAACAGGCTTTGCACCTCATTCTTACAAGGGAGAGCATGGTTGTATATTTTTATTTATTACAAATATTTTACTTAAGTTTACTCATCATTACAACATCTACAAAACTGACAACAAACTAAAATATACCATTAAAAACATGACAATCCAGCAGCAGAACAAAAGCATACACACACAGTAGTGAAGCACTTATGAAGAATAGGATCACAGTAATGAGAGGGTCTCTGCTGAAGAAAAGTTTATGCTTTCCTTTGGAAATACAGCAGAGAAAAGAGTGTACAGACATCTTGGGAAGAAGTGTCAAAGTACAGGGGCAGGTACTGAGAAGAAACTACTATCACCTGGGCTGGATCTTCTGGCACACTGGAACTGAGAATTGTTGGCTCTTCTGCCAAGGATTTTTCCATTCAACCCAGTGTAGGAAACATAGAAAGGAAAGCTTTGCATCTTCCTGCTCAAAATCAGCAGTTTAGAACTTAACAATTCTTGTGCCCATCCTGAAACAAAAAAGATAGGAATGAAGATGATTTTAATGAGTAATTCCATTTTTAAACCAGTGGTGCCACTGCAAATATAGGTAGTCCTCAACTTACGATGGCAATTGGGACTGGAATTTCTGTCGCTAGGTGATGCAGTTGTAAAGCATGACCACATCGCTTAGCGACAGCAATCCCTGCAGTCCTGGTTGCTGTCGTTAACCAAACCCCATGGTTGTTAGGTGAGACAACTTCCTGCCAGTTTTCCACAGCTAAGTCAGTGGGGAAGCCAGCAGGAAGTTGCAAGTCTCAGGCAGTTTGCAAGCAGGCCGGCAGGCAAGTAAGTGTCTGCTGCTCAGTAGGGGAGGGCGTGAGGATGTGAGGAAGATGCAGCAAGGCTCGGGGGGCATGTGTGCAAGGGAGGCACAGTGAAGCTCAGGGAGGGTACATGAGGGTGTGAGGGAGGCATGGGGAGGGCATGTGAGGGTGCACAGGAGGCGTAGCAAGAGTTGGGGAGGCTGCAGGAAGGTGTGCAGGAGGGTGAGGATGTGAGGGAGACATTGGCTTGGGGAGGGTGTGTGGAGGAGCGCAAGGGTACAAAGGAGGCTCGGGGAGGGGTGTGAGGGAGGTGCAGTGAGGCTCAGGGAGAGTGTGCAAGTGGCCAGCGTGGTGTGAGCACAGGGGTTGGGGGAGGGTGTATGGGTGGGGGAGACTTACCCCAGCGATTTGCGACCTTCCCTGCCAGCTTCACCATTGACTTTCTGGGGTAGCTGGCAGGGAAGTTTGCAAATGGCAATCAAGTGATTGTGGGGCGCTGCAATGAGTTGTAAGTGCAAGCTAGTTGCCAAGTGCCCAGATCACGATCACATGACCGCAGGGCTGCTGGGACAGCTGGAACTCTGAGGGCTGGTCATAACCACCATTTGTTCAGCGCCATCGTAACTTTGAAAGGTTGCTGAATGAATGGTTGTAAGTCAAGGACTACCTGTATAAGGAAAATAAAAGAAGACAACTGTCAAACACCCAGTATTTCAAAAAATCAGAACAATCAACTAAAGCAAACAAGTTACTTAATACTGGTTGAATAAAACATTGGGTTTCAGTATATGTTAGGATCTCAGTGCAGAGAGGATGGTTTGAGAGAGATAATCTGAGCCTTCTGTTTGCATATTGTTAGGCCCTCTGTATTCCTCCCCCTTTCTCTTTTTCTCTTATTTCTCTTGAGCACTGTCCTCATCATTTTATAGGACATGAAGGATAATTAAAACTTAGTATTTGTGGAGACTGACTGTTATTTCATCCAGTCAAACAAAATACTCTAGTTTTGAAGTCAGAAAATTGTTTGGTGGAGGAACCCACTTTCCTAATGATCCTGTGGTTCAATTACATGTGCACCCACTAGTTTTCAACAGCTGTGCCATTGAGTTTTTTAAAAGAAAATTGAAGAGGCTTTTTGGGGAACCAAAGATGAATTCTGTCTATTCAGATCTCTCAGGATGGGGACAGTTTACCAAATGATTTTGATAGCAGTATTGTACCATACCAAAAACTGGGGATTTGTTACATCTGTTGTGTAATAAAAGCAGCACGCTACAAAGAATAAGTCTGAAATAGACTATAGTAGTGCAATTGATTATTTAGATGCTATTGAGCCATGACTGCAAAGAATAATGTGTTAAAATGTTGTGGAAGGAACTGTAAGTAAAAGGTCTGAAAGTACTCATTAAGTTTTGAATCCCACTCTGTACGTTCTTCCCTATAGGCCTTTTTACAAAAATTGGTGCGAAACTTACTTGCAGAAGGCAATGATTTGTTCAGAGAGAAGGATTATAAGCTAGCACTGGTACAGTATGTAGAAGGGCTAAATGTGTCTGAATATGCAGCTTCAGATGAAGTGAACATTCCTGTGGATCTTTTATGTAAACTACATGTCAATCGAGCTGCCTGCTACTTTGCTATGGTGAGTACCCTTTGGACTACTTCACGTATCTGTGTACAAGTAGTCCTCACTTACCGATTGCAATTGGGACTGGCAACTGTGTTGCTAAGCAACACAGTTGTGAAGTGAAATGTCACATGACTGTGCCCAACTTACATCAGTTTGTCAGTTCCGGCTGCAGTCATTAAGCACTTCACCTGGGGTCATTAAGTGTGATGTCATGTGACTGTGACTTGCATCTTCCTGCTGGCTTTCCCATTGACTTTGCTTGTCAGAAACTGGCTGTGAAGGTCGCAAATGGTGATCATGTGATCCCGGGACTCTACGACTGTCATAAATGTGCTCCAGTTACCAAGCAACCAAATCATGATCATGTGACCGCAGGGATGCTGCAACAGTCGTAATTTTGGAGACCAATCGTAAGTCTCCTTTTTCAGTGCCATTGTAACTTCAAATGGTCTCTGAACAAGTGGTTGGTAAGCGAGGACTACATGTACTTGTTAACTTCATCCATTGAAAAACACCACACTGAAATGGTTTTGAGGAAAAACAATGTTTTTAGACCTGTTATCTCTCTTACGTAAGTGCAAGTCATTATTTAATGTTGTATTTGTCAGGTGACAGCCATACATGTGTGATTCATCCCTCTTTGGCTGATATTTGCTTAAAGCAGATTGAAAATATGTGTATGTGTATATAAAACAAGGGAGTACAATAGGAAAAGTGATCCATTTTAAATGTGCGCATGATACAAAGGTAGGCACAACACCCAACAGTGTAAAATTTGTATAGGCCTGGTGTGCTAAGAGTTGAGGTTCTCAAAACACAAGCAGATCTTCCCCCCAAAGTGTCAAATTCTAGAGAAGTAGCAAAAATAATTGGGAATGATGGCAAAATAAAGACATTGTGCTTATGGTTATGTATGTATATGTGGGAGAAGCATGTATATATAAATTTTCATATATAATTAGCATCAGCTCATTTTAAATATACAGAAACCTGGGGCTCACACACTCCATCCTTTGCACATGAAGGCAGGTTAGAAACAGAAGATTGTCTTTTTCCTTTTCCAGAAAAGAAAGAGGAGAAGGGAATTGAAGGGTTAGAGGTTGCTTAAAGTTCTTCTTGTAATGACAAAGCAAAATTTGTCATGTTGCCAATGTTGAGATGCACATCTCTCTCTCTCTCTGTTTATATACGTGTGTGTGTTGTTTTAACTTTGTACAATACCTAGAGTCACTGTTGTGAGATGGGCGACCATATAAATCATTTAAATAAATAAACACACACATTTTTTGTGTATGTTTTCATACACATTCACATGAAAAGAAGATAGAGATTGACTGTTTGTTTATGTGCCATCAAGTTGGTGTCAACTCTTAGTGATCACATAGACAGATTTTCTTCAGGAGGATCTGTCCACAACCTGGTCCTTCAGATCTTTCAACAGTGCACCCATCACGGCTGTAATTGAGACATCCACCTTGCTGCTGATTGTCTTCTGTTTTCTTCCACCCTTCTTAGCATTATAGCCTTCTCCAGAGAGCTAGTTTTTTGTATAATGTATCCGAAGTATGATAATTTGAGCTTGGTCATTGGTGCCTCAAGTGAGAACTCTGGGTTGATTTGTTCGATGATCCATTTTTTTGTTTCCTTGGCTCTCCATGGTATTCTCAGGAGTTTTCTCCAACACCAAAGTTCAAAGGCATCGATGCTCTTTTTTTCTTGCATCTTCAAAGTCCAACTTTCATTTCCATAGAATGTCACAGAGAAAACCATTGCATGCATGATTCTGACTTTTAGAAGGTAGAAGGCTATTTTTGTACATTCATATTCAGAGCCCTAAAACATGAAAGCAAAGAGGAAGAAAATTTGATCAAAGCAAATGGCAAAGTGGCATAGTTACCATATTTTTCTGTCAATAAGACGCCCCCATGTACAAGACAACCCCCACTTTTCCAACCCAAAATTAAGAAATCAATATTTTAAAGATAGTGCAGAACACATTTTTATTTAGTAATTAGATAACATTTGCCTGATACACTTGGTGGGAGGAGGTCCAAACCGTCTCTCTGCAGCTCTATTTCCATGCTCTTTTGCATAATTGATTACATTCAATTACGAGTGAAACTGCCAATAGCTTGTCTCTGCAGACTTCCTCTAATTGGTTTGTTCAGCATCAGCTGATGTCAGTTACATAAAGCTCGTGATTGGAGGAAGTCTATTTGCAGAGACAGTATGGCCAGTTTCACTCGTGATTGGAGGCTCGTGATTGGAGGAAGCCTGTTTGCAGAGTCAAGCTATTTCACTCATGATTGGAGGCTAGAAATAGGAGGAAGCCTGTTTGCAGAGATAAAGTATGGGCAGTTTTGCAACTGCGCGGTTCTCTCCTCGGCTTACTTCCTTGAATAAGACGCCCTTCAATTTTTAGTGTAAGGATTTTAGAAAAAAGTATCATCTTATAGTTGGAAAAATACGGTAATTTTTCTCAGGTCTTTGACAAGTGGAAGGTGTATATTGTAAACTGTTTGAGAAGGAAATATACAGCTACTATCTACTATCTGAAAGGCCATATTGTTTGTTAGGTGCTTCTGGTATAACCCTCATCTGTTTAGGATCTTCTTTGCTCCTTTTTTTCCCCTTACCAAGCGTGCATAAGTGCAGTGAATGAAATAGGATCCCTTTTTTGGGTGGGACATGTGAGAGTTCTGTTTGAGTTAAAATTCTCATGATTACATTTACTGATTTTCTAAAAGGGCCTACATGAAAAAGCTTTAGAAGATAGTGAGAAAGCTCTGGGATTCAACAAGGAGAACATCCGTGCTCTCTTTCGGAAGGCCCGCTGCTTGAGTGAGCTAGGAAAGCACAAGGAAGCTTATGAATGTAACAGCCGCTGTTTGCTCTCCCTCCCGCATGTAAGTAGTAGTTTCCTCCTTTCTAAATATTCTGTATTATTAATAAAAAACAGGTAAAGGTTTCAAATGGATAAAATGACATCAAAGTTGTAGCATCTTTTACTGCGTTCTAGATTTTAAAAATTATTTTCAAGAATTCTGTGAAGCTTCCAGACCATAATCAAACTAATAAATGGAATGATTCTATATGAAGCACAAATGTGACATTGTTTATAGACTTTAATAATGATGATGATAATGATACATTAAACTTGTATGCTGCCTGCCTTTCAACAACTCTTGGTGGCTCACAACAATCAAACAAAGAAATTACAATAAAATCAGTAAAAAATAAAGATAAAATATGGCAAGTGTGACAGATGAGATGGAATGAAGTGAGGGGTTTCGCTCTCCCTTGCCAAACACCTGGGTGAAGAACAAGATCTTCAGAGCTCTTCTAAACAATAGCAGAGTGGGATCCATCCGGATCTCAGGAGGAACCTTGTTCCAGAGGGCAGGTGCTGCTGCAGAGAAGGTGTGCTTCTGGGGTCCTGATAGATGACATTGTTTAATTGAAGGAACACAGAGCGTGCCAACCCTGCAGGATCAAAGTGGCCAGGCAGATGTTGCAGAAGACAGGTGCTCCCTCAAGTAACCAGCCCTGTGCAATGTAGGGCTTTATAGGTAACAATCAGCACCTCAGATCACACCTGGAAGCAAACCAGCAACCAGTGCAGCACTTTTTCCAATCAAAACATGAGCTTCTCTGTCAGTTCTGATAAAGGCTCCCTGTCCATCCTCTAACAATAACTGCTGCTTGCTTTTCCTCATGTCCCTGCCTTTTTCTCCTTCTGCTTTGTCCACCCCTCACTTACTGTCACATGGGGACAGTGCTATAAAAAGCACTGGAAGTGGAATAAATAACGCAAACTAAATGAACTCAAACTTCTTATGGAAACAGAATATTTTGAGAACAAAAGTGGATATACTTTAGTTCTGTGCAAACAGCATAGACACTGAAATGTTTCCTTGCATAGGTTTGTGCATAGAGACATACATAGCTATCTTGCTTTCCTTTCAGGATGAGCACTATTACACAGAGTAGAAAAGAAGTAAGAAGTAGCAAATCCAAGAAATTAAAGACATAAAATAAGAAAGCTAAAATTAGTTTACATTAACATCTTTCACCTTTCCATGACTTGCTATTTTTGCAGACCGTTCTTGTTCCCGTTAGTCAGTAACCACTCCTACATTGACTTTTGTTCTTTAAAAATTTCACCTCTTTTTTTCTTGAGAATCTTGTCAGTTCCATCTAACCATGACTTTCTCTTCTCACCCTCTTATTGTTTGGAAACTTGAATTAACTCCATATGCTTCTGTGTCACTTTGTTACATAATTGTTTTCATTCTCTTTCAGGCAGTTTCCACATCCTCTTTCCTTATATCTACTTTCCATTCATTCTCTTAGGAGCTACACTTATTTTTTAATACCTTTTCATATCAACTCACACTTTTTCTCCCTGCAGTTATTCTACTTTCCCTCTAGTTTCTTTCACTTTTTTCCTTTTCTTCCATGTCTATTTTTTCCCAAGATCCATTCTTAATATTCCTGTTTAAAGCTCAGTCCCAGAGCCAGAATCTTTCATCACCCTTCCATTTTCACTAATGCTTTAAATCTTTTTTCTTCATTAACAGTCAAGTCAGTCATGCTTCAATACTTATATTCATTCTTCTACTCTTTGTACATATGAATAGATTTATCCTTAAACTGTGTATTTAAAACAGACCTTTTCTAAGCAGTTAGTTGCCAGACAGTCATGATTCTTGTTTGTATTTGGTTTTCTGAGTAGTCCAGTCATCTTTTCTGTATCCCATTGTCTTCTTTCCATCCATCCATTCAGGCGGTAGAATAATTATTTTTCCTGAATCACATCCGTTCATATCATTGCAGTTTTCCCCCCAAGCGCATCCCTGGTTCTTCCATTATGATTATTTAGCATAATATAAAACTATCACCAATCTTTGGATTCTTACTGTCATACATACCTGCAACTTAGATGATGCCAGTTCATATTTTCTAACAGATGTTCTCATTTCATTAATAATTATATCTATATCTTCTGTCCCCTTCATGTATTCATCAACTGTACTCTGAAAGATTAGCCACCTTCCTTCAGATCTAATTACATCCTTCCTCTTTCTCTTAGTTTTACAGGCGCGGTCTTTTTTTTTCTTTCTACTATTCTTGCTCTTTATCATTTACTCCTCTTGAATCCAAACCTAAATTTTCCCTGTGCCATGGTTGTCACCTGATCGGCCCATAGATAGTGTCTTCCACTGCCCTTTATGGTTTTGTTCAATCAAGGCTTACATAAAATGCCTACATCCCAAGAATAAGGAAGTACTTGCAATGTACTGATACATACTCAGGATGCTGGGTTTTGAAATTGCTCTTCTGTGTATATTCTGGAAATGCCATCAGAGTTAAGTTTTTTTTAATTTACTTGAAAAACTTCATTCATTGATATTTCTAATGTGCTTTGTTTATTTAAAAGAAAGCCAAAGAAGCTAATGGATGGCAGTGGGGGATTGCAGTCCAATGCAATAGCCAGTAATATCCAAAGTATCTTCACTGTACAGTACTTGTCCTTATGTCAGATATTAAACCCAATTTACAGCATTCAACCCTACAGGTACATGCACATATACATAAATTATTTGAAGGATAATCAATGTTAAATTGTTTACTTTCAAGCAAAATTATTACTTTTATTGTTATATGTTATCGTAATGTTCTAACACAATCATTGCACTATTTTTACGACTATTTCCATGGAAATAGTAAGCTGGGTGGGTGACTCTCAGTCCCAACCCACCTCACAGGGTTGTTGTGGGGAACATAGGAGGCAGGAGCATTTGGTATGGTTGCACCCTGAGTTATATATAAAAAAAGCAGGAAAAAAATCTAATAATAATAATTACTCCCCTAGTCACATCCAGAATAAAGCCATCAAGTAGCTAGGGTTCTTCCCATTTTTTTTTTTTTTTTGTTTTGCTCTGAGATTAACTCTTATCCACAGAGATCTATTTTTTGTCAAATATTTTAATGTGAGTCTGTGTAAATTAAAAGCTTATGAAAAGTCTGATCTTGGAACATTTTTACTGACATAGAGTTAATTTAACAGCATTAATTTTATGTGATGCCTGATATACAGGTAGTCCTCATTTAACATCCACTTGTTCAGTGACTGTTTGAAGTTATGGTGGCACTGAACGAGGGGTACTTACAATAGGTCCTTGTAGCCGCAGTCATTGTAGAGTCCCCGTGGTCACATGATTGCAATTTGGGTGCTTGGCAACCAGCTTGCAATTATGATGGGGCAGCATCCTGCGAGTCACATGTTCACCATTTGTGGCCTTCAGTGCTAGCTTCCAACAAGCAAAATCAATAGGGAAGCTGTCAGGAGATCACAAATGGCGATCTCATGACCCTGGAATGCTGCGACCATGCAGGATTTATCTAACGACAGCAACTAGGACTGCTGGAACTGCTGTCATAAGTCGGTGCGGTCATGTGACATCACGCTTTATGACCACATCGCTTAGCAATGGAGTTCCGGTCCCAATTGCCATTGGTAAGTGAGGTCTATCTTTATTAACATATGTACTGTAGATGTGTGTAACAATGTTATATCCCTTATCTCTGCATTACTAAGTTACAAAAGTCTGAGATCTGGTTCTAATGAATAATCTCTGTATGATCACGATAACACTCTATAACGATATATGATATATAATGAAATATTTGGAGTAAAAATCTATAGATGACATACTATTGTAACTTTTAAGGATCTTGTAGCTATTATAATTCCTAATTAATTTCACAGTGTGGTAGGGATTTGTTTCATAGGAAAGTAAAGAAGATTGATTCAGATTTTTTTTTCTTTATGGTGATAAAAAGTGTTAATAGGAGCTACCTAAAGGGGTTCAGTTGAATTGAAGGAGTAAAGGATAGAACCATCCAAAACTAGGTAAAATGTATTTCACTGTGTATGAAGTTGCTATGGGCTTTCTAAAAAAAAAAAAATCATAATTATTACAAATAATACAAGATTAAAGCATTTACTTTTTGTACTTTTCACTTCCAATAAAATAGGTAAGACATCAGTTTTGTATTATCTGTGACTACCATAACTGGAAATAATCTTTGTTTTCTCTGCTGAAGGATGAAAGTGTGGTCCAATTGGGCCAGGAACTTGCACAGAAGTTGGGATTAAGGATCCGGAAAGCATATAAGAGGCCTCAGGTATGATACTTGCATCCAACCCTATTTCCTGTGACAGTACGCACACTTACTTTGTTTTTATCTTTCCCCAAATCCGTAAGCTTAACTCTTTTACACCTATTAAAGCTGACATTTCATTGGAAATATGTCACTTACCATTCTTTGTTAAGTATCTGCTACTTCCTCTCTCTCTTCCTTGCAGCAGGAATTGGAAACATTTTCCCTACTAAGTAATGGCCTGACATCTGCCTTACCAAATCAGGTATATCTTTATTGTTTAAACAGTTTCAGTGGAATTGATATAATGGATAACATATTTTCCTGCTTGTATGGACATAATTTGTTATGTAAAGTTCTTAATTTAAACATGTGGATAAAAAAGGCAAGAGATAGTTACAACCAAATGTTGTGTTGATGGAGTGCTGCATCACCCATCTGAAGGGCATCTTAACATTCCCCACTTAGAGGTATGCAGCCAGCCAAAGTTTCCAGACATCCTTGCGGACAAGGGATTTGAAACTCACAGAGAAAGTGAGCTACATTTATTTTTATTTATTTAAAACAATTATACGGCCACTCACCTTAAAACCAAACTCTGGGTGAGTCGCAACCAAATATACATAACTTGTATATCTGCATTTTATTTTTATAAATAATTTTTGAACATTTTAAAATTTTAAAAAATGTTTAAAGATAAGTGGAGATATTTAAGATATGGATGACAACATTTCATTCTCGGTTATATGATTTGAACAAGAAAAAATATTCTTCCAAGAGCTGGCCTTTTGTTTTTCACTTTTCTGAAAAACAACAGTTTTCAAAGTGTAAAACTTCAGGTCCAGGTCCAGTTCTTGATGACTACATCTTACAGCAATAGAGTAAGTTGGGAAGAATTGATTTCTCCTAATGTTTTTGATTACTTAAGGCTTGCTTTCAAGGCGCAGTCTGAAAGTACATGATCAGAAATTAAGCAGATTTGAGTTTAATTGAGATGCAAATGGGAACTCTTTGAGAACTCTGTGTCTGCTGCCTTGAATGAAAGATGGTTAAAATGCGAAATGTTTAAAACTTTCTTTATTACATAAAGTCGTTACCAGAGATGTAGGTTTCTACTATCCAGATCTCTCTAGTCCAGCCTTTCTCAAAATTTTTTGGGTCACCACTCCCTTAGTTGTACCAAGTTTTTTGTAATGCCCTCGGTCCTGTGTGTGTGTGAATTATAATCTTGTTTTTAATTATTGTACAGCTCTTGTTTTGGTGAATCATACAGTTGTGGTAATACCCAGCATGATCATACGATTCATGCTGTCAGCATGTGGTCGAAGCACGATACTATTTTGAATATTCTAAAGTTTGATATATAGATAGTCCTTGCTTAATGATGGTAATTGGGACCAGAATTTTTGTTGTTAAGCAATGTCATAAAGCGTGATGTCACATGACTGCCGCTTAGTGACAGCAGTTCTGACAGTCCCCGGTTACCTTTGTTAAGCAAATCACTATGGGTCATTAAGCGAGGACCTCATGTGACTGCAACTTCTGACTTCCTGCTGGCTTTCCCATTGACTTTGCTTGTGGGAAGCTGGCAGGGAAGGCGGCACATCGCAATCACATGACCGCAGGATGCTGTGACAGTTGGAAATCTGAAACTTTGAGGACTGGTCATAAGTGCTACTTGTTTAGCGCTGTCATAAGTTTGAACGGTCACTGAAAGAGTGGTTGTTAACTGAGGACCACCTGTACTTACAATTATCAAAGTATATGTTTACAGCTTTACACACTTAATAAAATTTGTTGGATAAGTTATGTGCAATCTTCTGCTATTATAATCCTAATTGCTCCTCCTGCTCTCCCCTTGCCGTCTTAATGCCCCCCTGCTGCCCCCTTACTGCTTAATGATCCTCTGAATAATTGAAACACCCCCAGGGGCAGTATCGCCCACTTTGAAATACACTGTCTAAAAGCTGGCACTGGAGATCCTCTACCTCTAGAGCATGTTTCTCAACTTTAGCCCACTTGTGTTAACCCCCCCCCCAAGTATTTTAAACTTGTTTGGATCTTATTTATTTAGTCATTAATTTGTATAGAACACTGTTCAGCAGTAGGGACTAGTTTTGGGGTCTTCAATAATTGCAAAAAGAGCAGAGTTTCAACACGTGCATGGAAATGCAGTGGTGAATGAAAATAGCATCAGTTTAAGTGTCCAGTTCTTGAAGGCATTGGAGCCCTGGCCCATCTGAAATATTATTATTTCAAATATATTAAAGAAAGGAATGAACAACCATTTTGGGGGTAATCCACATGAAAAGATAATGAAGAATGTATCTCACTATACATAATTCAAGTGTTAAGAACATTGTGGATGCCCATTTACCTTTTATTAGCATTATTAGATATATAACATATATTAGATATACAGTATAACATTCCTCCAGAGAGGTTAAGAGTAAGTAATTCTTCCTGTTTTCAGAAGAAGCTGATTGTATGGAATGTTGATTGACTGACTGTTGTAACAATAAAAAAATCAGTTCTGCACAGTATTGATTATCATAGGATCCAGCCAATCACAAAGGGACAACTCGCACTCCAGAGCATAGTTTCACAGGGAGTCCAATCTTGTATTTCTGTTCTTCTAGATTATAGTAGTTCTTTGTAAAAAATTGGAAAAGGAAACTGAATTTAGTCAAAAGAGAACTGATTGATTTTTCTCCCTTCTGCAGACCAATGGATTAGGCTCCATAGATGACATTGAAACAGGTAATAAATTTATGTTTCTTTGATTCATAGTTATTCCCACTACCACCACCCCCAAATGGCACAAGAGGTTTTGCTTTCAGAAAGAAATCTGCAAAATATCTGGTTGTCAGTTTAGTTTATCATTAAGGTTCCTAACAGGAATAGCAGGAAATGCCTGGGAAAAGACTAGTTCTCTCTCTTTGAGAAGCCAGCATAGTTCCTACAGTTGTTCTCACTAATGCAACCAATGCAGGCTGAAGTTAATAAATGTAAATAGTGCCAATGACAGAACCGTTGCAGGAGACATCTGATCACCTTGGTACATGCTGTATAAGAATGGTTTGCAATTTTGAAAGATGTGTTTGAATTGGACATCATGAGGGAGTTGTTAAAAATATAATTTTAGGATATAGGCTAATGATGAACCTTTTTGTAGAGGAAGAACAGTCATATTTTGAAGTTGGGAGAGATTACAGCTAAGCAGTAGAGCAAATGCTCTACACCCAGAAGGTTCTATGTTCTGGCTCTGGCCTCTTTGGTTTTTTAGAAAAAAGGTGATACAAGCATCTGGCTCTGCCAACTTGCATGGGGCAAAAAAAGGGGCAACCAACCCTGGGGGTGGCTAGCACCTTGAAGATGCTCCTGTATGTTAATATCTCTTCTACCAGCAGCACCTTGGAAGATATTAGTATTTATATATGGTTTTATTGTATTTTTACTGTATTTCATACTATTTTTATTGTATTTTAATTAATATTTGTTTTTATTGTAAACCGCCCAGAGTCACTTCCTTGTGAGATGGGCGGTGACTAAATTTGAAATGTAAATAAATAAATAAATCTCTAGGACTCTGGAGAGCAGTTGCTAGTCAGAATAGGCAACGGTAGGTTAGATGGACAAATGGACTATTATTTTGCATTTGCTTTGTATTTTCTGTCTTGAATGGAATGTCTGTAAAGAGTGGTCCTTAGCTGTAATCTCATACTTCATCTTGCAGATAGTCCTGTGGTCCTTCAGTGCATCGTTACTCCTAGTGCTTCTTCTGTCAGTGCCAGTGAAGCCAATGCCTTTTCATCATCTGACTTGGATACGAAAAGCCTGCCAACATCACTCCCTGTAGCCACCCTGCTCCCTTCTACAGATGTTACATCCATGCCAGAGTCTGACAGTGTAGATGACTTCACTGAAGGAGGAGTTCTTGGAGATGAACTGGACTCAATTCTGGATTCTATTGCAGATGGGTCCCAGTACCCACTAGTAAGAGTGACTTTTCTAGATGTTGCTCTATTTTAGTCACTGCTGTCTTGCATCTTCTTCTTGATTGT
The DNA here is from genome assembly GCF_059951505.1 of Python bivittatus. Lineage (NCBI taxonomy): Eukaryota > Metazoa > Chordata > Lepidosauria > Squamata > Pythonidae > Python > Python bivittatus. The sequence goes on along the minus strand of NW_028277058.1, from coordinate 35,331,565 downwards.
TACAGGGTTTGGTACATTCCATGCTCACCCTCCATCACTGCCTTTTAAACTTCTCCCCTGTAAGTAATTGAGGACATCTATGATGAGTATGTTACATATTCCTATGTGGAATTGTTCATTACTTAGGGAGAAAAAGAACCAGTGAAAATTTAATATTTGCAATTCTCTAAATAGGGGTAAGCAATTGAAGACTTTAAGATTATATAGTTCCTCTCCTTAGCTCCCACTTTCTTGGTATCTTGCGACTCTCTGCAGACCATATATCAAATTTGTCACCGCCCATCTCTCTGCAGACCAATTTAAAGCCAGTTGTGGCTATCAGTGCCATTCCTGAGACTGTAAAGGAATGGACATAGCTGATTGTAGAGTTCCCTGCTCTCTTTTCCCACTTCCCAAATTGTATTTAAGAGGAAGCTCTGATATCAGGTATAGGGAAATCCATCACTTAATGGTAGAGCACCTGCTTTTGCATACAGAAAGTGCAGGTTTCAGTCCCTAGCGCATCTGAGCCACTATTAAAACTAGTAAAATTTGGACAAATGTAATAAGTTCTGTAGCCAAATATTTTGGAATTCAGCCTCAACAGTTTTGCTTTCACAGCCAAAAGACAGAGATAATAGTGATTGTTGTCCAGAAAACTGGAAAGTATCTTTTTAGGGAAAGCACCCTGACATGATATCTGAGGCCTTTATGTACTTCATACTATTCTTCATTTGAGGTGTTCTGTCTCCAATCTCTTGCAGTTCCTATAAAAACGACCTGGAATAGCTTATTGGTAGGATAGATGTTCAAGCTGATCGTTTTTCTGCTGCTCTTTGCTTTGCTTTACTATGACTTCCTGAAGCTTTTGTTCCCACTGGGATACTTTGCCCATTGTGTGCTTGGTTTCCTCTGTCCAGTTATGCTACTTCTTTCAAGCTTGTCCTGAATACCTGGCTAGCTTTAATCATGGTTAAATTGATGCCAGCATAACCATGTACTTTGGATTCAAAGACAAAAGATCCTTCAGACTGTGCAGGGTCATGAATGTAGCACCAGTCTGCAACTCTTTAAAGCAGTTGCACATTTTTCCAGGATTGCACAACAACTCTTCATAGTTGTTCCACCATCCTTAGAAAAAGACACTGCTGATCACCCTGAAGCACCCTTTTGCCCTGAGTCCAAAGTGTTGCACAGCCCTAACCCTTAATAGCAATAAGGAGCAGGATTTGCACTTCAGAAGCATTTACTGAGTCAGTGGTTGATGTTGCTTCCACATTGGAAAAAGTAACTGTGGACTAATATTAGAGCCAACTGGTTCCCTGTGACATTTTATCTATCTGTCTACCACATCCTCTCTTGCCTCACAGAGCAGGTTATGTAGAGCTCAGTCTGTCATAAAGTTCAATACATCTGGAAAGCATAAAGTAGGAAAGGCTGAAAAAATACATTTAACTTCTTCCCTTTAACTGTAACACATTTTATCTTTCCCTGAAGTCTCTTGTCCGTGGTGCCATTCCTGCCAATCTACCAAGTGAGATGCCCCAGCTCATCCCTGTGTTTCCAGGTGGTACTCCACTTCTTCCTCCTGTGGTGACCGCTAACATTCCAGTCTCCACACCACTGCCACCTGCCTCCTTTGGCCTAGTGATGGAGGCCACAAAGCAGCTCTCTTCTTCATCTGTTCTGGATACCTTTGAAACATCAGTTGGGGGCAATGGCACCTCTCCTTTGGATTCACTGGATTCACTAGATCTGCTCCCATACGCAGAGTCTCGGCTGGATATGTTGGATGCTTTTGGAACCAGTAGGGGATCATTGGATGCTTTAGATTCCTTTACTGTTGGTAGGTACGGGGACTATTTAAGTAATGTTACCTTGTGACACAGGAAGAGTAATCCTGCATCAGTATCCCATAAGGAGAGGGCACTTGTGTGTCTGGGGTCAGCCCCTCCATTGCTGTTTATGGTTTTTTTGCTGATCATAAAATGTACTGTGTCAGTTTGTGTAGTATCCATCATGTGGTTGGTATTAAAAGTGTTGGATAATAGCTTTAGGAGAGCCAAGTGTTACAGATTTAGAGACAAATCTGAAAAAAAGACATGGTTTATAGCAAGAATAAATAACAAGATTGTGCTGAAAAAATGAACATTTAATTCAAGCTACATCTCCCAGGATTCTCCACCATTGACCATGCTGACTGGGATGCTAGAAGTTGTTGTTCAGCAGAGTTTCATCCAAGGTGTGGCAATAAATTTCTCTCTAGAACTGACCCACCACTCAAGAGCTAGCAGTGGAAGAATCAAGGCCAAGGCTTGGATAGATAAATTGGCAGATAAAAGGAACCCTAATAATGAAGATCAGCTACTGAAGAATCTAACAGTTCACCCCACTGTATGTGGCAGGATTTAAATCTTATAGCTCTTTCTCCTGCCCTTATGTGGCAATGGACTTTGTGCCACTCATTTTTTGGACTTGGATATGAAAGGCATCTGCATTCTTTTCATAATGGTCCTTTCTAGTTTCAGGCTCTTGGCTTCCAGAATTGTTTCAGCCCTAAATATATGTGAAATTTGAAGAGTACAAAGAAAGTGCTTGTGTGTAGTAGCGCTCCATTGTTGATAGCACACTGCGTAATTGATATTCAGACTGATAAATCTTCTTAAATTATTTTTTCTCTCTCACCATTTAGAGGAAACCAGCACCCAAGAACCCCGACAACCTGCTGGTATCCAAAAGTCACTACCTATGGTGAGTAACCGTCTCTCTCAGCTGAGAGCAAGAAGAGAAATTCCCACTCCACTGTTTTCATCCAGGTCCTCAATTAGCGAAATATTGTTGTGCTTCCATCATTTTTTTTTCTTTTTTCAACTCTGCTTCCCAGTCTGTTCAGATTCTGTTTTGGATTGACCACAAATTGTGTTAGTGATTTGACATTATTGGATGAGTAAAGGAACAATTTCCTTTCAGGTCTAAACCATTTTATGACTGAACAAATGAACTTGGAAACCTTATATAAGGGAGTGCTGCTTATTTTAATCATTACTAACACTTTTGCAATAAGCAAAAGTTCCTTCTCTGCGACCTGCTACATGTTGAGAATGAAGCAGGTGCCTACTTTAAGTTGCTCATTATTGCTATTTCATTTGGAAACTGAAGAACCTTGGGAAGGGGTAGATGTAGTAGATGTTGCTGATCTCTAAGGAGGTTTATTTTATTGTCCTTTTTTAGGCAAACCAAAGTGGGCCAAGCCTCACCACAGTACCCAAAGTTGTAGAGTTGCTTATGTCTCAGCCAGAATCGGTGATGTCCAACACAACCCTGCTTGTGAAGAATCCCTTGGTGTCCACTCACATCTTCAAACAGGCCTGTCACATCTGCTATCCCAAAACAGGTCATCTGCTTATGATGAGGATGGCCCCAAACATTTAGGAAAATTGGGCTCTTGTTAATATTGTCCTCTTTTGTAGGACCCAAAGCTGGTGATTATACTTATCGAGAAGGCCTGGAACATAAGTGCAAGCGAGATATACTGCTGGGCAGGCGTCGTATATCAGAAGATAAAACCTGGAAGAGAATTCGCCCTCGTCCAACCAAGACAAACTTTGTGGGATCCTATTATCTATGCAAAGGTGAATTGAAGAAAGAAAAGAATGTAATGAAATGCAGGCTGTTTCGTGAAGGAAGAAAAGTTCTGTGCAGGGTGGGCCAAAGAATGGGAGGGCAATTCACTATTAACTTATCTTATTATTAACTTATTTAATCACTGCATTTACTGATTATAAAGATTTATACCACTCCCTTAACATTTTAATAAAATTTCAAAACTCAAACTATGAGTATTTTATGAGCACATAAAATACTCATGTTAGTGGTAAAATTTAAAACATGCATAATGAGAACATTCAGGGAATATTCAACTGACTATTCATCTAGCTGTCATGGTGAGATTTTAATTCACTAATATTTGATGTGGAGTCTCACGAATGCTCAGAGACAACCCAAAATGAGAGAACCCAAGTTAAATACATAGTCAACTTCTGTGAAGTAGTTATGGCACTGAAGTAGACAGTCCTAAGGTGGTCCCTTCTTCCCTCTGAAAGTAAAGGTAAACAATAATAAATAGTTAATACTTTGTTGCTTTTGCATGATGGTGTAAGGATTGACACTGGTGAGGTGGGAACCAACAATTATCAGGTCAGACAAAACTCTTGTAAACATTGAGCAGGGGCCTCCCAACCTCAGGGCTAGGAAAAGGAGGGCCAAAATTCTGACTCGCTCAAAGGGTGGGAGGAAAAGTCTTAGGATTTAAATCCTAAATTTATTTAAATTTAAATAAATTTAAATGACTGACACATTTGAATAGGATTTGATTTCTGTGTTCTGCATACGTAGATTTGCTTGTATACAGCTTCTTTCTTATTTGTAATAAAACAACTTCTCTACATGGGTCAAGTCAGCTTCTGCTGTTAGCTAGCTACTGAACTCAAGATTGAGTTTCTGGAGGACCAAGGTTTATTGCTGTGATTGGTATGAAATCTGACAAATGTTTACATACACCTTATTGTGCCTCAGGGTAGGGTAGGCTCTGCTCCCATGAAATCCTTTCTTGCTTAGTCAAGAGGAGATGAATCTTTTTAGTAAAAGATTTTTTAGTAAAAGATGAATATCTGTAGTAAATTTCATCAGGCTCTTTCATCATGTGACTTCATGAACTTTTCAGTCTCTCTAGCCATTTGCGAAGCTTGGGGAGGGAGAGAAGGAAACAGGATAAGGGGTAGCAAGAGACCTTAGTTCTGATTCTAGCCTCCACTCCGTGTGTGGTGGTGTGATGTTTGTTGCTTTGTAGATATGCTTAACAAGCAGGACTGTAAGTACGGGGATAACTGCACCTTCGCGTACCACCAGGAGGAGATCGACGTGTGGACAGAGGAGCGGAAGGGGACCCTCAATCGTGACCTCTTGTTTGATCCACTGGGTGGGATCAAGCGAGGCAGCCTGACTATTACCAAGATCCTGAAAGAACACCAGGGCATATTCACCTTCCTTTGTGAGGTACGGAGTAAGCAGTACAGACATACAAGATGTATTTTCATGGTACTGTTCACTGTGTCTTTTCTAATTCCTTGCTCGGCTGCCTCATAGGAAAACTGGCCAATGCCAGCTTTAGACACTTGGGTTTTGAAGGTAAACATCACAAGCTCATTCACTCTCACATTTAAACTGAGCTGTGAACAGAAAGTGCTTATATGAGAATGAGTGAACTTGTGATTTCTTTGCATATAAGTTTATCGTTAGCCTAAGGAACCAAGCAGAGTTGAAAACTCTTTTTAACTTGCATGTGATCTATTTTTAGGACAAGCTTCTGATTTTTTTAGTGACTGGGCAGAGAACCATTAATTAGTTCACACATTGCAATAAGCTATGGTTTGCTAAATGAACCAAAGTGACTGGTTAGAAAAACATACAGTGTGATATGGCTACATTCTCACAACACATTACTAAATCAATCCCAAACAAATCACCTGATGCCTTCATGTGATGTGCGAAATACTGTGTCCTAACAGATTGAGTGTTAGACTTGGCTTCAGAAGACCTGGGCTTTTTAACTGTGAAGCTGGTTTGAACTACCACCTTTGCAGATGACACACTACACTACACTTGATCTTAGCCAAAAGGCCGAGAAGCGATGCAGATGACACAAAATTAGAAAGGATAGCTAATACTGAGAAGATAGAAATAAAATTCAAAATAATCTTGATAGTTTAGATAAATTTATTGAAAATAATGGTCTTTAGTAGAATCAAATGCAGAGTTCTTTGCTTAGAAAGTAAAAATGTCACCTAGAGTCACTTGTATAGTGAGATGGGTGGCATACATAAATTTGAAAAATAAACAGAAAGAGAGAGAGAGGGAGGGAGGGAGGAAGGAAGGAAGGAAGGAAGGAAGGAAGGAAGGGAAAGAAAGGAAGAGAGAGAGGAAGGAAGGAAAGAAAGAAAAAGGAAGAAAGGAAGGAAGAAAGGAAGAAAAAGAAAGGAAGAAAGAAAAGAAAGAAAAAGAAATGAGGATACTTGGGTTAGTAATAGTACTTTTGAAAAGTTCTTCAAATGCTAGTTTCCAAAATATAAGAAATTGTTCCACTATTCTGCATTCATCAGACCCTACCTCAAGTGCTATGTTAGTTCCAGCCACCACAGTTTTACAAGGATTTAGACAAAATAGGACAGGTTCAGATAACAGCAGTGAGGATGAACATAAGACTAGAAACTAAATTGTATGAAGAGAGAGAGAAAGAATTTTGAATGCTTAGCCTTGAGAAGAGACACTTGGGAAGAGATATGATGGAGCTCTTCAAATACCTGAAAGGATGTCACATACAAAAAAGGATGTAGAATGCAAAATACAAAATAATGGATTAAAGTGATAGAAAAGCAAATTTTGACTGTTAGAAAAAGCTTCATAATACTAAAAGCAGTTTGTCAGTGGAACTAGTTATCAAGAGAAGTGGTGAAATTCCCTTCTCTGGATGTGTTTAAGCAGAAGGTAGATATATGTCAGAGATGCTTTGATTTGAATTCATATACTGAGCAGAGGCTAGTGTCAATTACTAAATTACTCCTTTCATTTCTATGATTCTTTGCTGGAGCCTCCAAGTGTCAGTTTTTTTATGTAAAGTAATGATTTATATTCAAGAATTGGAGAGAAATGTACACTTGTAGGGAAAGATTGCAGTACTTTGAAAGCGATGTCATTGTCTTTTATACAAGTGTGTAGAGAAAAAAAGTCTAAACTGCTTTTTTATATGTATGCTTGCAGGTCTGTTTTGATAGCAAACCCCGAATAATCAGCAAAGGGATCAAGGACTCTCCAGCAGTGTGTTCCAACCTAGCTGCAAAACATAGTTTTTATGATAATAAGTAAGTGGGGTTGGACTTGTCTTCAGCCAGTAATATGTAACTGCTTGTAAAAGGCAAAGTGAGTCACAAACTCACAATAACATTTTATCTTCTATAATGGGAACAATACTATGCTATTTTGTAGGAATGTTGAAATGATTACTCATTCCAGATCCAGCATGCATTATTCCATGGTTATGTTGTGGCTGCTCTGATTACTAGCTGGTAATTTGAAGCGGCCTCCATACAGCTATGCCTATTTTTTAATCATCAAACTAAACAGCATTGGTTTGATTGAAATGCTTTTTCCAAGAAGCTTCTGATCCTTAAACATTTTCCTAATTTTTAAAATTTTATTTCATCTGCTTCTAATGCATTGTTCTCACAACCTACTATTTAAAACAAATAATTTGTAGTTAAATTGTAATTATTTTTAAGGGAGAAAAATCAACAGCAACTCTAAAAAAAAACTCCCCATGTACAATGCAATTCAAACCAACCTCAGCAGTTTGAATGAGCAGTTATGGGGCCATATGTATCTCCCTGGGGAGTTGAGAGATGCAGGGCCGACATTTAAAACATCTTTTCCTTTGTACTAATAATGTAAGTGTTGCTATTAGGGGACCAATGATCAGTTATCCTAATACTAGCCGTAACACTTGGGGAGCTTAATACAGATACAAGTAGTCCTAATATAACCTGATCTAAAGATACACACTGATTTCCAGAAAGATGGCTTGGACAGCAAGAGTGGGTTCACGGGATCTGGAAGCTGGATGATGATAGCTACTGAAATGGAACTACCCCCTCCCAAGTATCAGATGTGTGGACATTGCAAATGGGAAAATGGCTGGTTTTGACTCAGTTCTATCTTTAAATATACTCAGTAACTGACTTTTTAATGAGGATTAATATGAATGAATCTCTCTTTTTTTGCAGGTGTCTGGTTCACATTGTTCGTTCCACTTCTCTAAAATACTCTAAAATCCGCCAGTTTCAGGAGCATTTTCAGTTTGATGTCTGCCGGCATGAAGTGCGTTATGGCTGCTTGCGTGAAGATAGTTGCCATTTTGCTCACAGCTTTATCGAGCTTAAAGTTTGGCTGCTGCAGCAATATTCTGGTGAGTGATCACTTGGCTGGGATTGTCTGAAGGGTTGCAGGGAGGTTAGTTTGCAGGCTTCCATGTGCACACTGTTTCTCTGAGTTCCCACTGAGAATGTCATCCAGAAATTGAAGAAAGGCAAAAGAGGATTTTTTTTAAATTACTTGTACAATATACTTGGTCAGAGAACTGCATGTGCCTTCTAATACAATCTATTGTGTCCAGTGAGACAACCTTAATTAATGTCCTACATACTTGATTATATGATGGAAATGATTTGAAGGAAGAGTTTTAGATATGAATATTGTAAACTTTGAAAAAAAGTAGTTGCTGTAAATTGGGTCTCTGGCTATGTCTACAGGATTGATGAGAGTAACTGTGGATTGGAGATCAGGAGGGAAGGCTGAGGGTAGGCCTGGTTTTTGGACATTTGGCTTGCGTGCCTTGCAATAATACTTTTGCAACATTTGTGCAGAAATGAATAAATATAGGTATCAGTAGAACCACTTTCCTCACCTCTGTTTGGATCCTTGAGCAGCGCAATATTTTGGCCATTATTGAATGGAGGAATACCTACCTTTAATATTCCATCCAGCCCTCTCTCTCGGACTTGGCAGAAGTTACCAGTTCTAGACAGTGGCTTGAATGAGTGTGTGTATATAGTGAAAGAGGAGGTAGGCTCTACTCCAATTCTTGCACTTGCAGTTACACACACAACTAGTAGTTCCTAATTAGAATAGTTACTATAGTTCATAGTAAGCATAATCCTTGACTAGTTTGTGTATTCTGTGGAACATTGTAGAACCTGCTTGGGGAACTGATTTGGACTGAATTGTTACAACCCTTGCTATAGAGAGGTAATGCTCATCCAGTTATTAGCTAAAGGCAATAATTCCAAAGTTTGTTTTTAAATTTTAGGTGGAAGATGTATCATATGACCTCTCATGTACACTTATGAAAATTTTGTTACTATTCAGTGTAAACCCATGTTCTCCAATATTTGCTATTATATAGTGGATTCTTATTAAATTCTAGGAAAAGGAGCATCTCAGAAATACTTGTTTCCTCACTGATAGGACAAAGTGATGAAAAGGTTTTAGTATCTTATAATCCATTGAATCTCTGAACCTACTTTTGTCATCCTAGGAATGACCCATGAAGATATTGTACAAGAATCTAAAAAGTATTGGCAACAAATGGAGGCGCATGCTGGCAAAGCAAACAACAATATGGTAATCTATCTAGTTCTTTTTTAATCCTTATAAAAATCAGAATTGCCTGAATAGATTAAAGACGTTAAAAATAAAAGATGTAAAAGAATAAAATAGTCAGGAAATAAAAATAAAAGAAGCATGTGCAAAAGCCATTATTCCAGAGTAATGTGGAAGCTTAAATTAAACTATCAAAAGTTTAAATGCCTCAGAGAAGAGCAGTGTTTAAATGTGGTGCACAAAAGACAATTATCAGAATGCTCCCTGGGGAAAGGTGTTCCAGTCCCTTCCCATTGGAGCCACTCAAGTAGGAACATGGGGACAAAAACTATTTTTTGTAATCTGGCCCCAAACCATTCAAGAGTTTAACATTCAGCACCAACTGTTTGAATCTGATCTGGAAAAGGAATGACAACCAGCATGACTGACAAAGTATTAGGATGATATAATTGTAGCAAACAGTCCCAGGCTGTAACTGAGCAGCTCTGTTTTGGACTGACTGAAGTTCTGAACAACCTTCAGAGATAGCACAGCATACAATGTATTGCAGAAATTCAAGAGAGAGGTTAGGAGTGCTTGTATAAGAGATGCTAAACTATTTCTCTGGCAGCTGCTCTATCAGTCTGAGCGAATAAAAAGTGCTCTTAGCCATTGAGGGCATTGTGTCTAAGACTCCAGCCCTAAATGGAGTTATTAGACAGTAAGTGCCATGGGACACATGGGACCTGCCTTTGCGTAAATGTGGATGGGGATGCAGTCTGCTACATACAAATATATGAATGAAAGAGCCGAGGTAGTATCTAAAGAATAGATCTTTAAGAGTGATGTCTGCACATGGTTTTTTGTAGTGCACTGAACATTTTGGCAGAGGGAAGGTTGGATTTCTTATTATAGAGGAGCAAGCAGCCAACTCAGGTAATTGATGCTGGAAGGCAGAGAATGCCAGCTAGTTATTGAAGAACAAAGCTATGTCTGCCTTGAAGTTTCTTCTATACCATGAAAACCAATCTGCTCTCTTGAAATGGTACAATGTCCTTTAAGACATTTTGCTGCTACTGTTCCTCTCTCCCCCTCCATTCTCTCCTTTTCAATTGCCGTACATAAACAATCCATCATGCTGATACTTGAAGTTGTTAGATGCAGTGTCTTCATTTTTCATTGATTTTACTTAAAAATTATATATTAAAAAAACTGTACAGAACAAAAAAAAAGGCAAGAAAATAAAATCCCAAGATTTTGTATCTTAAAAACAATATTTTGATAGTTACGGGCATTAATTTAAATTGGTTGATGATGATGATAATGATGATGATATGAGATTGATTCTTAGATGATTATGGTTACTATGGGGAGAGTATATTGATCTGTAAGCTATTGTTTGAAAAGCTGAGCTGCAACTTTTAAAGTATTACTTTGTGATTATAATCTGCTGCTCCCTTCTTGGGGGCCATTTTGGAGTGCTGAAAAAGTGCCTGGCTGGTTAGTAACACAAGGAGTCCAATCCTGGCATTAAACTAAAACAGCTTGTGAATTAGAACACATAATTATTTGCCTTTTTCCTTATCATCTAAGTGTCTCTAATTTCTTTTTTTTTAATATAATTTTATTGAAAGTTTTAAAAACAAGAGTAAAAATTAATACAAACTAAAAGTAAGAAGGAAGAAAGAAAAAGGAAGAAGAAAAAGGGAAAGCTGAAGTGCAAAAAGAAAAAAAACGTAGAAGAAAAATAGAAAATAAAGAGAAATGATATTATGAAGTGGCTTCCAATCTTTACAGCAGTTATGTTACAACTGTAGATTTACCTCTTTCTCTAAAGTTATATTGTGACTCTCTTCTTTCTATAATCTATCCTACTGTAAAATAGAATTCGTCATATAAGTGTCTCTAATTTCTTTTGACAACCATTTTCAGTTCAGGTAGGCATGCTATGACTTGTCTAATGCATATTTTATAGATTGTGACTTGATGCAACTATAGCAACACAAGGCAGATTTTCATACAATGCAGCTGCCTTAGGCACCATTTTGCTGTTTTGTACTTAGGCTTTTCCAGGAAAAGCATGGGTGAATGTAAGCAGTAAGAAATTTGATGTAGTTGACATAGAACCAAGGAACAGATATGAAAAGGGTGAACAAGAATTCCTAAGACCCTGGGACTAAAATGAGTGAGTTGTAGTAGCCCACCAAAGCAAGGCACCCCAAGTCTGGCTAGACATTGCCATCCACTTTCATATTTGCTTAACCAGGTTGGATCACTTAAGGAGTAATACTGCATAATTTCCATTATTGTGGGAAAGTTACATTTTCAAGCATTAAAAAAACGTAGGGTAGAAAAGTGGGGAACTGTATGTGTACTACATTATTCTTTCTGCATGCCTGGGTGCTTCATGTGTGTCATGGTAATAGCTATATAGGCATCTGAAGGTAACATAAGGTTTGTAGAAGGAAACCAAAAAGGGATGGGAAAAAGGCTGGCCGTGAGACTCTGAAAGATGAATATATAGAGAGAAAGCATCTTTAAGATTTAAAAGATGGCTGGAATGACCTGGCCAGGCCCAGAGTCTCCAGGATTTCATGGAGCAAGGAAGATGTTGTCATTTTGATATTTTTCTTATCGTACTAAGTGCACATGGACTACCATTATAGAGAGAGAAGATTTGTTGATGTTCAGTCGTTAAGTCGTGTCTGACTCTTCGTGACCCCATGAACCATATTGCACCAGGCCTTCCTGTCCTTCACTGCCTCCCTGAGTTTGCTCAGTTTCAGAGAGAGAAGATATTCATGCTAAAGGAGCAAGATTAGTGGGTGTTGACGGGAGGTAGGGTAGGAATGTAGGCGTAAGGTCCTGATTGTTACAACAATGCAAGAGACATAAAATGGATTTATTCAGAGGCATGGAATAATGTTGGTTCCAGCTCTGGAGCTGGTGTCAGTACTACTCTGATACAAGGACCAGCAGTGTGGTATTTGCATGTAACAACACAGTCACAGTACCCCTAGATAGGAACTGTGGAGACCCAAATTAAAAATACACTTTATAAATGGCAGAAACCTCACAAGATTGCCAGACTTCATGACAGTTCAGTGTTCTCAAGAAATCTCGCAAGATATCAAAAGAAATAGGAGATTGCAGAAGCAAGACCACCAGAATCTCTCAGTAGATTTTGGACATTTTAAAAATGTGTTTTTGGCAACCATGCAGTTGTGTAAAATTGCACAGTGGCACCCATTGCCTGAAAAGAACGCTCACTCCTGCTGTAATGAGAAGGGCAGCCTATCCTCCTTTTTTCATTATTTGATGGCATTCAGAATGAACATGCATGCTTACAAAAGCAGCAAGTTTATTAATTTATTTAAATTTATTATAGCTGCCCAACTTCCATGGACTTTACAACCCCCTCCCCACCCAAAATCCATAAAAACAGATAAAACCTAAAACCACACAGACAGCCCGGATTAAAACAATGTAAAAATGACACAAACAAAACCAAACAGGCCCCCCCTCAAAACAGCAATATATTAACCACAGGCCTGGGATCAAACCCAGATTTCAAGTGCTTTCTGGAGCCCTTGGAGAGAGGGCACTTTCCTTATCTTGCGGAGGGGGGGATGTTGTTCTAGAGGGTGTTGAAAGTTGAAATAAATCTTCAGAATTGGAGTGAGAGAAGAAGACTGCTTTGGACAACTCTGATTTTCTGCTGCTCCTTACTTGAGGCACACATTGCATGCTTTCTGAAGCTAGATTAATTCTGGAAAGAATTTCTGGATGTACTTTCAGCAGTGTTCCTTGTAGTTAGATTCCCTCCAACTGCCAATTATGTGCAGGTCTTAGTTGTTGTACTATAACGATTTCTTGCAAATAAGTGTGTGTGAAAATTGTCATCAGCTGGAGTAGCATTGGCAAATTCTGATGGGGATTTACTAAATCAAAGCTAGGGGAAGATGACAAAAACTTTATATTTTCTCATATCTAAGAAGAGCTGCCTCATCCCAAACCTCTCTAGAAAGCTGACTTACATCAGGCTAGACCAGTGATCTGTCTTGTCACATTGTAATGTCTACACTGGTTGGCAGTACCTCCTTAAGGCTGCAGATAAGAATCATTTTGAATCTTACTTGGAGATTCAAATATAAGTTAATATAAGTTTCATGTATATTAATTATGAACTCAGTCTGAGATAAATAGGACTACAAGAAAGTGGCATCAACATGCTTGGGGAAAATCAAGATTTGCAGAAGTAAAATAAAATATTTGGGTGAAAATGAAAGGAACAAAAATAATACAAATGGAATATGTCCATTGATCACAAAACTCAGGATTCTCTGGGTGAAAAGAAAAAGCAAACTGGGAGAGGTATGTAAAGAAGGCATGGTTGGATGAAACAAAAACAGGAGCACTTCATACAATGCTAGAGGTCTCACTAGCATCACTTAGTACTATATCACTAAGCTCCAAGCCCTACCCTTTCTCTTGAAGTGTGCTTCTTCCTTATTGGGAATAACAAATCCAAACTTTGTTGAGCCAGAGCTTTTAAACCTGTGCTTGGTACAGTTTAATTACCAACTTTTAATGTTCTCTTGGCTTCACAACAGCAGATGCTGCTGTTACCTGACGCCTTTTGGGCTCAATTAATCCAGTGAACACTTAGCAACTTCTAATTTCCATGTAACGTTGCTATGAAGTTAGTCAATCTGTGTCTTGTTTTTACAGATACAATCATGTCTACTAAATGCTTTGGCTTCCTGCTTAATCTCCTCCCCATGTATGAACATGGTTTTATCTGGCAAAAGTTTATATTGTGCAAAGTCTTTGGACTGCTTACCTTAGAAAACCTGTTCTGTTGTATTAAGTTCTTGAAAGAGCCAGTTGAAACTTATCGTGCTGGATTGAAAGAACTGTTCAAGGCTCTGTTCAAGGCACTAGTTTCTTAGGTACTTGCCTCTAAACCACTCTGATTTTTGTCATATGCTCATTACCTCTTAAAATTATCTAATACACTGATAACTGTCGTCATTACATTTTTAAGTTCCATGTTAGGTATTAAAAAAATGCAGGCATTACGGAACAGATATCTAAGGGATAGATTCTATTACTTGTCTCCACTGGGTGTATTTGATTGAAGTTGCACCCTTATTTTCCTGAACCTATGGCAGAGATAATAGCTTTATTCTATGACTACTGACTGTTGGGGAACTGCTTGTTAACACATATAAAGCCCTTCATGGCATAGGGCCAGGCTATTTGAAGGGCTTCCTGTTTCTCGCTGTTTCTGTCCATCTGGTAAGATTCAGTAGAGTGGGCACACTCCAGGTCCCTAATATCATCTAGTGGGACTCAGAAGGCAGGTCTTCTCTGTCAATGTGCCTACCATCTGGAATGATGCCCCCCCCCCCCAGGTTCTGGATGGCACCCACCCTGAGGACATTCAGGAAGCTCCCAGGCCTTGAGGTAGGTTGAGGGTTGAGCGCCTGTTGGATGGGTTTTTGTTTATATATTTGTCTTTAGGCCACTTATGTTTTTTTTCTTTTATCTCTTTTTAAATTGTAAGCTGTGCAGTCATCAGGAATTGAGTGCCCTCCAAATTGCAATATAAATAAAATTTGTTACAATTTTGTATTTTATCATCATTATTCTTTTGACCTTTACCTTTAGTACTAATCTGTTCTACTCTTGTTTTACTATTTATATTAACAGTGATTAGCATTTAGATTGACGTAGCTTTTGTGGCTTGAAACTGTCTAGTGTATTTATTCAGGATGCTTGATGCACAAAAAGCTCTTTGTGTCAATAGCATTTCCTGACATAGGTCTCTCTTTATGTCTCACTGAATGATGGAAATTGAGCAGTACATCCAATGGGATTCCAGGTTGGTGAAATCTGATCTAGAAACATGTTAATCTGTACACAACCTTTCCACAATCTCCTATCCTCCAGATATGCTGAAACTCTAACTTCTAGAATTCCCTGGCCAATAGCGTAGCTAGGATACAGTGGGGCAAAAAAGTATTTAGTCAGCCACCAATTGTGCAAGTTCTCCCACTTAAAAAGATGAGAGAGGCCTGTAATTTTCATCATAGGTATACCTCAACTATGAGAGACAAAATGGGGGGGGAAAATCCAGAAAATCACATTGTCTGATTTTTAAAGAATTTATTTGCAAATCAAGGTGGAAAATAAGTATTTGGTCACCTACAAACAAGCAAGATGTCTGGCTCTCACAGACCTGTAACTACTTCTTTAAGAGGCTCCTCTGTCCTCCACTCGTTACCTGTAGTAATGGCACCTGTTTGACCTTGTTATCAGTATAAAAGACACCTGTCCACAACCTCAAACAGTCACACTCCAAACTCCACTATGGCCAAGACCAAAGAGCTGTCGAAGGACACCAGAAACAAAATTGTAGACCTGCACCAGGCTGGGAAGACTGAATCTGCAATAGGCAAGCAGCTTGGTGTGAAGAAATCAACTGTGGGAGCAATAATGAGAAAATGGAAGACATATAAGACCATTGATAATCTCCCTCGATCTGGGGCTCCACACAAGATCTCACCCCATGGGGTCAAAATGATCACAAAAATGGTGAGCAAAAATTCCAGAACCACATGGGGGGACCTAGTGAACAACCTGCAGAGAGCTGGGACCAAAGTAACAAAGGCTACCATCAGTAACACACTACGCCGCCAGAGACTCAAATCCTGCAGTGCCAGACATGTCCCCCTGCTTAAGCCAGTACATGTCTGGGGCCATCTGAAGTTTGCTAGAGAGCATTTGGATGATCCAGAAGAGGATTGGGAGAATGTCATATGGTCAGATGAAACCAAAATAGAACGTTTTGGTCTAAACTCAACTCGTTGTGTTTGGAGGAGAGAGAATGCTGAGTTGCATCCAAAGAACACCATACCTACTGTGAAGCATGGGGGTGGAAACATCATGCTTTGGGGCTGTTTTTCTGCAAAGGGACCAGGACGACTGATCCGTGTAAAGGAAAGAATGAATGGGGCCATGTATCGTGAGATTTTGAGTGAACACCTCCTTCCATCAGCAAGGGCATTGAAGATGAAATGTGGCTGGGTCTTTCACCATGACAATGATCCCAAACACACTGCCCGGGCAACGAAGGAGTGGCTTCGTAAGAAGCATTTCAAGGTCCTAGAGTGGCCTAGCCAGTCTCCAGATCTCAACCCCATGGAAAACCTTTGGAGGGAGTTGAAAGTCCGTGTTGCCCAGCGACAGCCCCAAAACATCACTGTTCTAGAGGAGATCTGCATGGAGGAATGGGCCAAAATACCAGCAACAGTGTGTGAAAACTTTGTGAAGACTTACAGAAAACATTTGACCTCTGTCATTGCCAACAAAGGATATATAACAAAGTATTGAGATGAACTTTTGATATTCAAAATACCAAATACTTATTTTCCACCATGATTTGCAAATAAATTCTTTAAAAATCAGACAATGGGATTTTCTGGATTTTTTTCCCCATTCTGTCTCTCATAGTTGAGGTATACCTATGATGAAAATTACAGGCCTCTCTCATCTTTTTAAGTGGGAGAACTTGCACAATTGGTGGCTGACTAAATACTTTTTTGCCCCACTGTATGTCAAGAGTGCAATTTGGGAAAGCTTGTTATAAGGCTGACCTTGTTTGTGCTCAGAAGCTAAGCAGGGTTGGCTTTGTTTAGTACCTGAATGGGCAGCCTCTAGAGCTAGACTAGGATTTGGAAAAAATCCCCAAAGAAGGCAGTAGTAAACTATTCTGTCAACAAAATGAAAAGATGGACCCATGAAATTACTAGGAGTTAAGCTTGACTTGAAGGAGAATTTACCTTTTTTTCTTCTCAAAAGTGTACCTTCTCTGTAGCTGCACTTGCCCTGTGGAATACTCTTCCCCCAGAGATCTAATAGACCCCCACTTTCCTTGCTTTCTAGAAGGCCTTGAAGATCTGGCTCTTCCCACAAGTGTTGGGGTGGGATGAGGCTGGAGCCCAGCAAGATAGTGTGTGGATATATGGGAGAGTGCTGCCCTGGGTGCCATAGGTTTTTTTATAGAGTTTTAATAGAGTTTTTTAAAATTGATTTGTATTTGATGGCTTGGGGGATTCTGCTGTTTTTACTACTTTATGAGCCACCCAGGATTGTTGTTACAATATGAGCAGCTATATAAGTTTTTATAAATAAATAAATTAAATAAAAAGAGCCGCACGTATGTATTTTTCTTAAGATAATATTGTGCAGGCTATTCTGCCACTCCAGACCATATGCTATGACAAGAATTGTACAGCCCTGAACTGTCTAAAAAATGGAAACATCTAGTGAGTGATTCAGTTGTAATTTTAGCATCAGGATCATGAAAGTACTATAAGCACCACATTGTGCCATCAACTTTCTTGTATCCTGCATTATTGGGAAAGCAGAAGCAGATGGCTTCTTAGTTTATTAGAGAACAGAGAGTAGATTTGCCCTGTGTGTGTGTGTGTTCACATACATGCATACACACATACTGTACATAGGTGATTCTGTGAGTTTCTATTTTCAGTCCTGTATGTACAGTCTTCTTTCAGCTTCTCACTTGGTGATGATGGGAAATTATCAACAAGGATTCTTATCTAATTGTTTGGATTTTTTATAGCCATGTTTTGTTGTTTGCCCTTTTTTATAAAAGAACATACACATGACGAATTATCTTAAAACACAGGTTTCTCAGTTAACTTTGCTTCTCCCTCCTTCCTGATTTTAGGCTTCTGTCAGAACTCCCACTTCCAACACTTTTGACCTCCAGATGAAATTTGTGTGTGGCCAGTGTTGGAGAAATGGGCAAGTTGTGGAACCAGACAAAGACCTCAAATACTGTAGTGCCAAAGCACACCACTGGTAGGTACCTTTTCCTGCTCTGTTTTCTCCTCTCACTGTGATGTGGAACTTCCTCCTGCCGTTATTTTGCTATCATATATTGAAATAACTGCTCGGTTTTATTTTTTAGTGCAGTATATAAATATTCATGACTAGATAGGCTGCCCACAGCTTATGTGCTGCTGCAATTTCTTTGTTCAGTTTACATTGATGATAAGCGTATGCTCCCGCTGTCATAACATTTTCCTCTGTGGGATTATGGTTCACCCATTTGGACCCTTCTTTGGTTGCTATGAAAGCTGAGCTTAGTAATAATAATCACTTTTAAAGTTCTGTTATGGTGACGTAACGTTTTCATAACATTTGTTTTCTGCTTGTCTGTTCTCTACAACGTGCTTCCTCCAGTTGGACCAAGGAACGCCGTGTCCTGCTAGTGATGTCCAAAGCAAAAAAAAAGTGGGTATCTGTCCGACCCTTGCCTTCTATCCGCAATTTCCCTCAGCAATATGATGTAAGTAATGCTGTTCTTTGTATAACACTGCCTATCCTATCATGCTTGAGGATCTGTATGAGGGAAAAGGGAGCCAGAGCTCAAATGGTGAAGGAGATGCTCTGTAGTCAGTACTGAAGTCCAGAGGTATCTGCAATTAAATATTGAGAAAGTATTTGATGCCCATTGAAATATAAATTCAAATTAATTTAATTAATTGTACTGTCTCATGAAGAATTATTTGGTTCTGAAAGTGAGAACCAAACCAACTTACATCTCTTTCTTTAATGCAGGTTACAGGTAGAGCAACAGATATAAAAAGAAGCTGATTTTCTGCTAGAAAAGATATAACATTCTGTGATATGAAGAACCGAATAGTTATTCAAGCATTTGTTTTAAAAAGAACTTCTAAAAAATAAAAACAACACTTAAAAAATAAAAACAACACAGTCACAACTGAATCTATTACTTTTGGGAGTAACTTTTCTGAAGGAGAAGAGGGCTAGAAATAGCCACATTTTATATGCATCTTTATTTAGGTGAAAAAGTACATGTCGATGCATGCATTGAGATGTGCATTTGCATAGACTTCTTGTGGGTCCTTGGGCAAATGTTTCCTAAGAAAAATTCTAATATGCTCTATTGCCTTTGAAAAAAACCACAAAATTTAAGTCTAGTATGAAAGGAAATGTTATTCAATGTAATTGTTGTGTCTTTGTTGATTGGTAAAATTGTGTGAAGTTTTTTAGTATTGTTTGAAATATCAATTCAGTCCATTTCTAATAGGGATGTCTGCCTCTTTCCTTTGAGCAAAAAGCGAAAATACTTTGTTTGCATACATGAGTGATGAGTAAGAATGAGGGAGGGAGATGACAAACTGATCATTCCTCTAATACCATGAATGGTTTTAATTCTAGAATGGAAATGGGAAACTGCAATGTAACTTCAGGGTGTGGTCTTTTAAGAATTGTACAATTTTTTTAAAGAGCAATAGAAGTCTTTCTTCAACTGTTCTTGGTATGTGTGATTACATTTCATGCCCAAAGATATCGAACTCATTAAGAAAACCTCTTTGGGGACAGAATTCCAAAGTCAGGGTGCCATTCCTGAAAATATCCTATCTTCAGGCACTGTCTTCCTGCCCATCTTATTTTAGCTGCAGTGAGACCTGGAAAGAAACTTTCAGGTTGATCTTAATACACTGACCAGCTTGTGTAAAAGAAGGTAGCCCTTAACGTTCCTAGATTCTATGCCATTTAGGGCTTTCTAAATTTGAAGAAGCAATCAGAAGATGGATTCTACTTTGGTGTAGCTGCAAAGCTGCAATTTCTGAGCTGTCATTAAAGGGCATCCTTGTGTACTATATATTAACTAGAGTACTGTTAATTGATCAAGTAATTTTTGCTCAGGAGTTGTATCCAATCCATGAGTTCCAAAACTCATATGAAAACTTACGTGAAAAGCCTTGTAGGGCATAGAAACTTCTTGACCTTCAAAAGCTATGGCTAAAACTTTACCCTCAGACTACGTAACTGCCTTTTGCAAGGGTACAGTGCTGATCTTTCATATTTCATAGTCATATTTCATGTCCCAATCAAAATAGTTTCCTCCTTGCCTTGGAAAAATAAATGATATGATTGCTTGGGGATAACATGGCAACCCTGTGTTTTTTAGTAGACATTTATTTTGGTGGACATTTGCTTAAGGAAAAAAGTAGCAGAATACAAATGAAAAAGCTGCCCTATAATGCCATGCATCAGTCCACCAAATGTTAAGTGACAATGGCTTGTAACTTGTTTTTCCCCTGAGTTGTAGATGCAGTTCTCAAATGGTAGAAGTAGGGGTCACTAGTGTGTAAGGCTGGATTAGGTCCACCTTAGGAATCTAGTGTGTTTTGTATCCATTTCCTGAAGAGAGGTGTTTTGATCCAGAATTACTTTCTGATGT
The DNA here is from genome assembly GCF_059951505.1 of Python bivittatus. NCBI lineage: Eukaryota > Metazoa > Chordata > Lepidosauria > Squamata > Pythonidae > Python > Python bivittatus. The sequence goes on along the minus strand of NW_028277058.1, from coordinate 35,311,089 downwards.
GGCAAAAGAGTTGGCAAATGGGCCTTCAGAATCTTTATCTGAATTTTGTCATGGATTTTTTTTGTCTTAAAAAATGACCATGGCATTTTGAGGCTACTGGAGTAGAACTGAGTTTAGCTCCACACCCTGAAATATATCTATCATGATCCCCCCCCCCATTTTAAGGAAATGTCTTGAGAGGAGGGTAAGACACTAAAGTTTGAAGACCTTGCCTAGATGGTTGATTCAGTGCTAAACAGATGGGGGAACATATTGTTGAGGCAATGTGTGACCATAGAAATATTATCTAAGAAATGTAAGAAAAATTTTGCCAACTAGAGTAGTTCAATGTCCCTATTTAGTATAGTGGCCAACCAGATCCCTATGTAAATCTTATAACTGGACCTGAAGGCCATAACCCTGTCATATGTTTGGTCTGCATTACGGATCCAGCTTTGCATTGCCAAAGAGAGGGAAGCAGGAGAATGACACATCTGGTAGAGGCATGGCCTTCAGAGGTCACGAGCTCTCAGCAGACAGGAAAAGGGATTTGTCACAGCTGTAAAGCTGTGGAGATGTAAAAGGAGGAGCAAGCTTCCCTCATCTTGGCTCTTTAAGGAGAAGAAAACTAAAGGAAAGGCAAAGGCAAACAGGTGATGTGCGTAGCCAGAGAGTAGGGAAAAGCAAATACTAGAGAGAAAAAGAGGAAAGTCTAGTGACGTAATTAGACTTTCTGGAGACCGGTACATATTGCTTACTTGCAGCAACTTATGAAGAAAATAAAGTCATCCTTGTATATTTGTGAAGGTAGAATGTAGTTCTGTCACTCTGGAAGAAAGGAAGGCAGGAAAGAGTTCATGAGTCTAGTCCCTATAATGCAGCACGTACCATTGTGTTCTGCACAACAATTGCTTTTTTGCACACTTTATTCCATATTAATCCTGTTAGTCCCTGCATGTCCTTTGTGACTATTAATGGCCAGGTGGTGGGATTGGCCCAGACCTGGGCCATGTAAACCCCCCATCTGAAAGCTGTTAACAAAGACCAGCCTTAGGAAAGTGCAGAATTTTAGCACATGGTGCTAAACATGGTGCCACAGGAGATTTTGTAGGTACCATCTTGAGGATCTGCAATAACTGGCTATGCATATGGCCAAGACTGTTACCTTTATCACCTCTTTCCCCTCCCCTTTGATACCAAAATGTGCCTCCATCATCCCAATACATAGGGCTGAGGAAGTTTACATTCTCTCACCGTGTATGCTAAGAGAACATTGTACTGTTGCATTAATCAACCGGCATGTACAGTGGGGCAAAAAAGTATTTAGTCAGCCACCAATTGTGCAAGTTCTCCCACTTAAAAAGATGAGAGAGGCCTGTAATTTCCATCATAGGTATACCTCAACTATGAGAGACAAAATGAGGAAAAAAATCCAGAAAATCACATTGTCTGATTTTTAAAGAATTTATTTGCAAATCATGGTGGAAAATAAATATTTGGTCACCTACAAACAAACAAGATGTCTGGCTCTCACAGACCAGTAACTACTTCTTTAAGAGGCTCCTCTGTCCTCCACTCGTTACCTGTAGTGATGGCACTTGTTTGACCTTGTTATCAGTATAAAAGACACCTGTCCACAACCTCAAACAGTCACACTCCAAACTCCACAATGGCCAAGACCAAAGAGCTGTCGAAGGACACCAGAAACAAAATTGTAGACCTGCACCAGGCTGGGAAGACTGAATCTGCAATAGGCAAGCAGCTTGGTGTGAAGAAATCAACTGTGGGAGCAATAATTAGAAAATGGAAGACATACAAGACCACTGATAATCTCCCTTGATCTGGGGCTCCACGCAAGATCCCTGTGGGGTCAAAATGATCACAAGAACGGTGAGCAAAAATCCCAGAACCACACGGGGGGACCTAGTGAACGACCTGCAGAGAGCTGGGACCAAAGTAACAAAGGCTACCGTCAGTAACACACTACGCCTCCAGGGACTCAAATCCTGCAGCGCCAGACGTGTCTCCCTGCTTAAGCCAGTACATGTCTGGGCCCGTCTGAAGTTTGCTAGAGAGCATTTGGATGATCCAGAAGAGGATGGGAGAATGTCATATGGTCAGATGAAACCAAAGTAGAACGTTTTGGTCTAAACCCGTCGTGTTTGGAGGAGAGAGAATGCTGAGTTGCATCCAAAGAACACCATACCTACTGTGATCATGCTTTGGGGCTGTTTTTCTGCAAAGGGACCAGGACAACTGATCCGTGTAAAGGAAAGAATGAATGGGGCCATGTATTGTGAGATTTTGAGTGAACACCTCCTTCCATCAGCAAGGGCATTGAAGATGAAATGTGGCTGGGTCTTTCACCATGACAATGATCCCAAACACACTGCCCGGGCAACGAAGGAGTGGCTTCGTAAGAAGCATTTCAAGGTCCTGGAGTGACCTAGCCAGTCTCCAGATCTCAACCCCATGGAAAACCTTTGGAGGGAGTTGAAAGTCCGTGTTGCCCAGCGACAGCCCCAAAACATCACTGTTCTAGAGGAGATCTGCATGGAGGAATGGGCCAAAATACCAGCAACAGTGTGTGAAAACCTTGTGAAGACTTACAGAAAACGTTTGACCTCTGTCATTGCCAACAAAGGATATATAACAAAGTATTGAGATGAACTTTTGATATTGACCAAATACTTATTTTCCACCATGATTTGCAAATAAATTCTTTAAAAATCAGACAATGTGATTTTCTGGATTTTTTCCCCCATTTTGTCTCTCATAGTTGAGGTATACCTATGATGAAAATTACAGGCCTCTCTCATCTTTTTAAGTGGGAGAACTTGCACAATTGGTGGCTGACTAAATACTTTTTTGCCCCACTGTAGGTGGGGAAGGGAAGAGATGCTGAGATGATTAAATCTCACTCCTGCCTGCTCTATAAGCAAGCAGTTGGAGAGCTGGATGTAGAGTAATTCTAATGGAAAATGGAATGCTTATGCTATTCATTGTGTTCTCCAGTACAATCATGCCCAAAGTGGCAGAACTCCATAACAGAGTAGCAGCAGCTTAGAAACCTGTGGTAGGTTGCACTCCTCCAAGGAGCTGTATATGGACAGTAGGTTGCCCCCATAGAATCACTAGTGGATGCGTAATGTATCCATAATACTTGGCATCTCTTTTCCTTGTTTGATCTCTGCTGGCTTCATTCTCATGAGAAAGACAGTATTTCTGAAGACCATATCTTTTGCTGTCTCTTCACAGCTATGTATTCATGCCCAAAATGGTAGGAAATGCCAATATGTTGGAAATTGCTCTTTTGCCCATAGCCCTGAAGAGAGAGAGATGTGGACCTTCATGAAAGAAAACAAGAGTGAGTAGAATATGTAAATATGTATTTATACATATATTGGGAGCTACAGATTTTTTTTAACCTTCTGGTTGCTCCCCCATCCCCATTTCCAAGGACTCATTGAAAATAATAAATGTTCAGTGCCAGTGCTCAGTGCCAATATTAACTTTGGCTTCCTCTAAAACATAGTGTGCAAGCAGACAAAGATTAACTAAGACTTAACGTTACATGAACACTAATGTAAGTCATTAATCATCTCAAGCTGGGGATTTATGTCTTGAAATGAGTATTTCAACCCTTGTTTCCTGAATCCATGATTATCACCAGAATAATACCCCCTTGAAAATGTCCATGTGTTGCAGTGAAGTTTTACAGTAGCTTCCACTGATATTAATGAAAGGTACTTTAGCTTCATTACAGCGGAGAAGGGATTTCTCAAGGAAGTTGGCAGTGTCATGAAGAGGAAGATTAGCTCTGGCTTTCTCAGTAGTGGCTGCCTTTGAAAATGCCCCAGGATGTGAGAGCTTAGGCCAGGCCCAGGACCTGAAAAGGGGTCTGGATGAGGCAGAGTCTGGGCTGAGTTGTGCAACTGTTTCAAAGCCACATCCTCTCCATGCCTGCGAGATAATAAGTTGTTCAGAAGGACTTGCATTCCTTCTACTTCATCTGATAGAAGATGTTAGAGTGGCATCTACTCTGTCAGTCTTTAGATGCTGTAGCTGAATGACAGCACATGTGCTTTGCATGGAAAAGATCCTAGGTTCAGTCCCTTGAATCCTGAAGCAGGGCTGAGGAAGACTTTTGTCCGGCATCTGAAGAGTGCTGAGTGAGACTGAATAATATTCTGACTTGGTAATAAAAAGCTTTTAATGTTGCTAAGCAAACATTCCTGTTTAGAGACATTGTATTGGTAGGATGCAGAAGTAACTCTCACTAATCCAGCTGGTATATTCTTGCAGTTTTGGATATGCAGCAGACTTATGACATGTGGCTGAAAAAGCACAACCCTGGAAAACCTGGAGAGGGAACACCTCTAACATCACGGGAAGGAGAGAAGCAGATCCAGATGCCCACTGACTATGCTGACATGGTAATATCAAATTCTAGATACTATTGCGATTCTTGTTTATTTTGCACACATATTTTTTTTAAGGTAGTATGCTACAAAATGAAACACATGTCAGCAACTTGCATCTCATGGAGATCTTCAGTGCAACATTATACATGACCAGCTGCTGCTGGATTTTGCCAGTTTTGCCAAATGTTGCTAAAGAAGATGGCACATGAAAAGAGTCATCCCCAAGAGCTATTCTCGCCATCTCTGAAGCCCAAACACAGCTGCTTGATGAGCTGATGAAGTGGTTGTCAGCTTATCAACTTGGGAAGGCAGTATGTAGAAAAAATCTTCCCTTCGTTTTATACTCCTGCTTTAAATCATGGTTCTTCTCCGTGTGCTCTGTTGGAGATAGGGATGCTATGATCTCGTTACACAGGGAGAAAAGTTTAGACCTGTCTCCCTATGAGCAGAGGGGTTTGGAAGAGTTTGTATGGGTATGATGAGTAACTTGGGCAAGAAGATTTCTGTGTGAGAGAAGAGTATCGGGAACAACGGGAGCAGTCCTGCTGCCAGCTTCAGCCAACCCCATCATATATTGTCACATATAGAATGATTGCCTACCCTGGAATAGAAGGTTGAGGGCCATTTAATCAATTACATATGTTTTCCTAAAAAGCTCTAGAGGTTTTAGAAGCCAGTCGGTACACACATTGTTGTAACTTAAGTTTTGTTAATCAGTAAGATACGGAGTTAGGTCATTCTACATTTATTGGTTACATTTAGATAGAAATCAAACTAATACGTTTTTTTTAAAGAAGAAAACTAACCAAATGTTACCCTATTCCAATCTACACATGAATAATAGCATGAAATTAGAAAAGTTTTAGTAATTCATACCTGTGGTGATAAGTCCAGCAGGACTTGCTCCGTCAAGTATTCATATTAAATGATCAAGTGGAAACAGAAAAATATGTGCCACCTTTAGCAAGATCATTATCTTGGGCTCCTGAGTGGTTTTCCATCCCTAAGAAACTTAACTACTTCAGCAGTAGAACATGTTTAGCTGATTCTCAGTTAATGCTATTTAACAAAAGAAGCATGGATCCTCAGAAGAACAATAGGTTTAGCCATGGAAGAGTAGGTTTTATTAGACAATAAAGGGCTTCCTGGCCTTTCTTAGCACAGTTGCCAGTGCAATCTAGTGAAGGTCTAGAACTGTATTCTCTTGTTCCCTGGTGGTCAGATGGGTTACCACTGCTGGCTTTGTGGAAAGAACAGCAACAGTAAGAAGCAGTGGCAGCAGCACATCCAGTCCGAGAAGCATAAGGAGAAAGTCTTCACATCTGACAACGACTCCAGCTGCTGGAATTACCGCTTCCCAATGGGAGAGTTCCGGTTGTGTGAAAGGTACAACGCGTAACATTTTCCTTTTTCCAAGTCATGTACTCCTGGTGAGTAGGGAGTGCGTGTGAAATTCCCGCATAACTACAGTTTAAAGAAAATCATCTCTGCTAAGTTTATGGCTCACATTCAGGTATCTTTGCTTGGCAGCAGATCAGCCTTTAAATCAGTGTTTCTCAACCTTGGCAACTTTAAGATATATGAACGTCAACTCCCAGAACTTCCTAGCATGCTGGCTGGGGAATTCTGGGAATTGAAATCCATACATCTTAAAGTTGCCACGGCTGAGAAACACTGATTTAAATGTAGAATTTTTCTTGCTGGATGTACATTTTACAAAGATGGGCTTAAACATCCATTAAGGTGTAATATGTTTATGTCCTCTAATTAAAGAATTAGAGTATTTTAAGCAAATTAGTACATTGTATTCTTATGGTTGATATAGGAACTTTATTTAGGAAATAAACAGTGTTTATTCCTGTGATGATCACTTCAGAAGCTCTAAATCTTGCTCAATAGTTTCTTTCTTCTACCATTCACTCTTCAGGTAGTCCTCATAACTGATATATGTATTTTCAGGTTGTTCATTTAAAGGTGAACATTGTTGCTACTGATCCAGATTCCACATGAGCTAAAAACTGATCTGGACTGTTTGCTGAAAAATTTGTCGCTTTCATGCTGTTGGGGCTTTAGGGAAAGATTTTTCTGTAATTTGAAATTAACCTTCTGACTACAGATACTAGAGAATTAAAAGAAGAGACATTTCTGTTAAAAAATTGACAGTTGTGTGCTGCCCTCTTACAGATTCCAGAAGACAAAAGGCTGTCCTGAAGGAGAGAAATGTCGCTTTGCTCATGGTCAAGATGAGTTGACAGAATGGCTTGATCGCAGGGAAGTAATGAAGCAGAAACTGGCTAAAGCCCGCAAGGATATGCTGCTGTGCCCTCGAGATGATGACTTTGGCAAATACAACTTTCTATTACGAGATAGTATATAATTCCTGGGTGGTGGGGGAAACAAGCAGACTTTTCAGAACTGGAGTAAGATGAAGTTGGGACAGTTACAAAGAGACTGATAATTGTTTCAATACCGTGGCTTTGATTGTAAGATAATCAAAATGATTCACTGATGTTGAATGGAATTAAGGATTGAATCATCTGCAGCCAGGGAACACAATGCTTCTATCATTTTGTTTTCCAGATTTTTTCAGTCCATTACCAGCTGCTTTGTCTCTTCTTCTCTCGTAAAAGAGAAGATGTTTCTCTTTTTAATTCCCAACGTCCAGATTCTTATTTTGAGCATTTAATTTTTGATGGGATATTGTAGTATTACAGAAACAAGCACAGAAGGAGGAGAAGTGTCAAAGATGCAGGCTTTTGTTCAGGGTAGATGCTTGTGTGCTGGGTCACAAACCACAGTGTTGAAATTAACAATACAAGATTAAATGTGAATAAGATATTAGCTTCCCCCAATTCAATCTGGTTCTAAAACATTCAGGTTATTCTGGTGGTTGCTTTTAACCAGTAGTAATAAAAGTATCTGCTATTCAATACTACTTAAGAGCAGTAAAAGAAATAATAGTAAAGAATATCTCTTTCTCCTTATACCCAGAATTCCATAACAGATGAAAGAGGACAAAGAATTTTAATCCTGTCACATGCCATTAGAAAATTCATCATTAGCTGTCTTTGGAAGCAATTATTTTTTCATATTAAAGATTACCTAAAAAGCAAATAGATAACTGATGATTGATTTAGGCCTCATACGAATGTACGTGAGTTAAAGCTAATTTTTATTTCTGATGGTGTGTCAGCAATCACAACAGTTAATTTTTGCTTCTTCACAAAGAACTTTTAAGATATCTGAGGATTTGCATGCACAAAAAAATGTTAATATTTGGGTTTCTGCAGAGAATCTGTTTGTTTATTGAAAAAGAAACATTTCCACCATACTTGTAGTATTCTCTGTAGTGGGTACAATTTTGGTCGCTATGAAAAAACAGTAATAATGGAAATGAGAAGAAGGGATTTAATTTGTTATCCAGAGGTGGATTTTATAAATCTAATTATGCCAAAGAATCAGGTTTGTAAACTTTCTTTGGCATTAATAATTTAGCACTAATTACAAAAGTATCTTAATAATTTTGGTCTCGAGCAAAAAAAAAATTTTTTTTCAAAAGAAATTTTAAAAATTCATCTGTTTAATTTAAATTGCAAATAAAGAGGCTAGAGTTTCCTTGCAATTAAATGTTTCATATCCCAAAGTAACAGAATTTAAAGATAAGACTAGAAAATTAAGTTTCTATCCCTTTTCTTAAATAGAGAACAACAAAATCTCCTCTAAACCAATAATATTTAACGTACCTCTGAAAAAAATTTCAAGAAGCTATAATCTAAAGCATCTTTGGTAGGAATTAAATCCCACTAACTCAGTGGTACTTACTTAAGCAGTAAAGTCCAAAAAAAAGTAAGATGATAATATTTCACAGAATTATTATAACAGGCTGCAGAAAAAATGTTACAGCCCTTGATGTGCTATGAAGAAACAAATGATTCATAATGTATGGATTTTGCTGCTGTAAACAAAAAACCCTCAGCATTTGTGGTGCAGTTATCTTTACTGGTCTGGTAGGGAAGTACAAGTATGTTTAGGGATATATAGTGCTACAAAATTGGCTTTTATATTTTTGCAAGGTGGATGAAAGCATGATGTGATCTGAATGTGAAGGTTTCATATAAAGGTATCATCTATCTAGAATCTGCAGGCTTGCTTATATCGAATCCTTTCTTCCTTAATGAAGAGTGAATGTTGTAGAATGTTATACCTTTCTGCTAGTGAAGTAATAGCAGTCAAGATGATCTATCCGTGCTCATATGAAGAAGAAAAAATTATCAGTTTATAATGAATATAAAGGGAAATGCAGTTAGTAGGGGGAATAAAATGTCAATCTTTTCCTGCTATTATTAATTGAGGGTAGATGGATTACTGACTCACTCTTGCCTGGTAACTTTTACACTTAATTATCCATTTCTGCCCATCACAAAAATTAGCCTAAGATCATCTGTTCCCTGTATAAAAGCAAGCATTTTGGTTTATTTTAATGGTCCAAAGACCAGTTTTTCTGAGAAACAGGTGTGGATGCTTTTTGCTTAGTTCTGAAGAAGAATATTTTAGCACCATTCAACCTAGTGCCCTCCAGATGTGTTAGATTGTTACTACCCCCATCGTAAACACTGAACATGGTAACTGACTATGCTGGCCTGCAGTGAAGGAAATTGTCTATCATATCTAGAGGGTGCCAGATTGGGGAAATGTGCGTATGAGATAGAGAATCTTTGTATTTCAAAACCTTTTAGAAGTAGTTATGTTCTCTAATTGTGATCCTTTTGTGGAACCCATACATATTTGGGTTGAAAATTGTTTGAACCAGCCCACCCCCAGTTTGATTGTTATGGAATTTGTAAGAAGACTTTTCAGATTCTGTTATATGCTTTCCATTATCCTAGAAGTTGATTTTTATAAAAGGAGTGGGTCTTTGTCTCCTGCCTTACTAATTAAATACTGTAGTCTTAATTATTGATTCCGGATTAAATGAAATCACAGGACCCCAGTTGCAATTAAATGAGCCAGATACACCCCTTTTTCCCATGGATAGATGTGTTGAGTAAATTACACAATACACTATTATGTTTTCAATTTGTTGGTCCTATTTCTCTAAGAAAAATGGAGGTAAATAAGAGATGGATGCTTAAAATTCTAAATTGCTGCATCTAGAAATATAATTATAACCATATGCTGTATCAACACAAGATATGTGCATTTATTTAGATTATAGAGCTAAATAAAATATTTCCTTTTTAAAAAGTAATTAAAACTAGTTGTAGCCTTTTTCTACCCTTGTCAGTACAGCTGTGCTGCGGGACAAAAAGGCTTGTGGATTATGATGTTAGAGCACGGTGAGTGCACGTATTTCTGAGCATTGCAGTGGAAATTTTCATTTTTTTTCCTGATATGATAACCTGGTATGTGGTGTTGCAGTATTTTGTTACCAGACTTGTTCTAGTGTGTATATATGTACTCCTTTCATAAGACATATATACACAGTTATTAAGTATATCACTCTATATAATATTATATATGTGTGTGGTATTGAAGGAATCTTTTATTGAGAGTTAATGAAAAGGACTCAAGCCAGGGAATATAGCATCTCTCATTGAAAGAAAGAAGATGTTGGGAGGGGAGGAATATTTCTCCTGGATTAAATAAAGCATTGTATAAGGATTATTATCCCAGTCAGTCATGAACTTACTATTTTGTACAAGCCTGTAAGTTTGATCCATAGAAATAAATGTTCAGCTAATGATTAAAGAAAATCTGTTTATTGTTTTGAGGAGGGAGATACTGGGCACGGGTAGGGGGCTCTCTTTTTGTTTCCTTTTCCTTTATCATCACAGAGGTTACAGGATCATCAGTTTCCGCTATATTACATCTTGCTGTATCCTACAGCACTTAAGTCCAGTGCTCTGAACAACTGGATTAAAACAACAACAACAGGATATAGTTGACTATAGTTTAATAGGTAGGCTGGCAAGGGAAGGATTTTTAGAAAGCTTTTTGGGAGTGATAAAATTTTGTCATTGTATGTATTAATTCATAGTGTGCTTCTGAAATCTTGGAATGCCCTATTCTTTATATAAAAGAAGAGTGATTACCATATAAGATGCCAAAGAGAAAAAAGCTGGTAGGCTCCTTTCCCATACCCTGAAAATCAAGCAAGAGTAAGTTTGAATGGGATTCTGGTTAACCAAGCTTTCCAGCAGACTGTCCATTAGAAATGCAATGAGAGAGGAAAGCAAATGAAGGGAGATGTTCTATTTCTAAGCTGGGTTTGTAATAAGCTCGAGAGTCCTTCAAAATATCTCTGTACTAATATATTTTAAGAATACCACACTTTACTATTAAAGAGTAATTAATAGTACCTTTCACAAGGTCCAGTAATCAAATAATACTGTAGATGTTCTAATAACGTTCTTAACAAATTTGTTTCTTTTAACCTTTGTAATAGAAAATAAAAGTGTGCACTTTAAACCTTCACCCTGTGCTTTGTATATTGATGTTACCCTTGAAGTAGAAATGTTAACATTGCCCTCAGTCTCTTATATATATTGAACATAGCTCACATCTGCTAATGACCAATAGCGGAACCAGTATCTAGACACTAGGTGGCTACAATTTTGTTTGTTGTGGGCCAGTTGTTTCACTTCTGTTGGGTTCAGTCTAGGTTTTGCTAGATTTTCTTCCATATGCTTCAGCCAAGTTTTCTTTGGAGCTGATCACAACCACCGAGCATGATTTCCAGGACAATTGATAAGGAAGTTGGCATGGGGCCATGTGGCAGATGTATCTGAAGTACTACATTCAACACATCTGAATTGCATCCACTGCCATAGACTGATTGTGACATCTTTTTTTAATGATTTCATTTTGTATTTTGTCATAAATTGAAATTCCTAATATTTGGAGTAGGCAACACATTTGGAAAACTTTGAGGGTTTTTTTTTCCCCAAATGATGCTGAAGCAAAGTTGTCATGGTCTTCTCTTTCGCTGTCTGCCAAAGACCTGCTGTCCTCAGCAAACATTAGATCTGTGATGAATTTGTCTTGTCTAAATTTGACCTCATGGTAACCAGCAAAGATTTTCCACATGACTGTATTGATCACAATATTGAACAGCAAGAGAGATGCAAGTCCACCTGCAGGCAACTATGGCTGGTTCCAAGACTGGATAAAGGAGGAGTGTTGGTCCCCTGGTGAGGGACCACAAAAGCAGGCATGAACTTTACATACATTAATAATATGAAACATGAGTAGATGCAATCTAGCTATGATACAAAGGTGGCTGGTGCCTCTTGTATTTATCTTAAATCTTTTGTAGCATACAATTTGTCTTCCTTGCAACACCTGCCACTACATGTCACTACTTTTTCTTGGACATGCATTTGGACAGTGCTTTTAATTACATGACTGTTAGTCCCTTCCATGGATCTGATTACATTAGTATTGTGTTGAAAGTCAATCATGCCATTGCTGCTCAGTACCAGTCCCTGGGAACAGAAACTGAAAACTGCTGAATACTCACATCTTGTCTCAGGTCCATGAGAACAGATTGGCCTTTGGTTTGATCCAGAACTTCTTTACAGGTCAAGAGTCTTCTGGCACTTTAAAGTGTAATGCATTTTATTATTGCATTTATTAGATCAATGAAGTGGGTTTCAGAGACAGGGACTCTTTATATAAAAGTTGCTAGTAAGCAGTGGGAATGGAGAAGAAAGTCATATTTCATAGTCCTTCCCCCCCCCCCTTTTCTTTCTTAACCCCCCTCCCTCCCTGGTAACAACTCTGAAAACATAAAATGTCCTCACAACTTCATTTTGTATGTCTGAAGAACTGGTCTGAGATCAACTTAATTCCCATCCCTACGAGTTTCTGGCTCAGGATCATGAAAGAAGGGTGGTGAATATTCAGTTAACAATAGAAAGATTGAGTGGTATTATAGTGGAGGGCGGGGAAGGACCTTTGTTTCTTTTGACTGTCAGATATGGATATAATCCATTTAATCCATTACTGAAGTGGAAGATACACAAGGCTTTCAAAAATTCTTCCTCTTCAAAGAAGGGAAATTACAGGGTTACACTGATACAGATATGGGAAGTGATGCTTGTTGATCACTTGTCACATGCACTGCTGAAGGGTACTTGCAACAATCATGCAACCACATTCCTCACATCCCACTCAGAAAAGAGGGTATTGAAGTGAGGGGAAACGCAATCTAGTCTTAGTCACTAGCCACATTACCAAGTCTCATGCTGTCTCATGTTCTCCCCTCATGACAAAAGGCTCCTTAGCTCTCAGTTGCCCTATGGCTGCAAAGAGTGGTCATGAAAATGAACTGCCATTGGTCAGAGATCCAAGGAAAGTTTTATCCATACAAGAGTGTTTGTTTGCAGGGTTTATAGGTTGATCCAATCACAATTGATTCTGAACAACATACAATTCTCCCTCTGTAATTCAGATCAAAACAAAATACAATTGAAAAGTCAAAACCATAAAATCACAGTATAAGACCTTGGGAGTAGTTGCAATCCCTCCCCCCTGCCCCCCCCCAAATTTTTGTTAGTAGAGGGACAAGCATCTTTTTTAATCTCCTAGGACTTGTGTGAACAGCTACATCTTTATAGATTTTCTAAATGCCACCAGGGAAGGGCCATTCAAATGTTTGTGTTCGGGGGGGACACTGCTCCAAAAGAGGGCTGGAATAAAAAAGACATGCTTCCATGGCCCCTGTAGATGGCATACCCTGAGTGGGGGAATGTGGAGAGAACCTGCCCTGTTTGACCTTATCAAGCCAGCAGATGTTATTAGGAGAAGCTGGTCCTGCATATATCCAAACCTTGATCCATGCATGAATTGCACTTGGAAGTGAACCAGTAACCAATTCTGCTCCTAAAGTAGCTGTGTTATATGGGGGCAATGAGAAGGCTGCTGCATTTTGGACTGGACATAGCTTCCAAATGCTTCTCAAGGGCAGCCCTGTGTAGAGCACACTGCAGTAGTCGGTGTGACTGTAGTAGTCCAATTGGCTAAACATGAGTGACTGAGCAAAGCCTCCCATTCCAGAAAAGGTTACAACTGGCACATTAGACAGAGCTGTGTAAAAGCTCCATGAGAAAACGTTTATTTTTGTGCTTTTCAATCTCTAAATTAACTGGCATGCTACTTTTGACTATGTATTCCTGATCTGATCCAAATTCTTAAGATAGTAACGAATTAGTCATACTTGACAAAGTGCTGACATAAATGTGTCCAAGTTTCAACTCTGCTTTCTTTTCTACTTTCAGCAGGTTTTTAGATTCTTCAGATAATAGTTTTCCAGCTGGTAGCACTCCCAGAGTTCTCTTGCTGTCATATTTTCTGGTTTTCTACTACCAAAAGTTCCCACTAGCTTCTCTGTGTTATGTGACTTTGGTATTAATTTTGGGAAATGTAAACTTGCTTTTTACTAACCTTATCTTCTTTCTGCCCAAAGATAAACTATTAATACATCGTGCAAAATATGCTCAGAAGAAATTGGTAATCACTCTGGTTAGAGCAAAGATAAAGTTTGGTTCTGAACACTTGAGAAGGGAAGATCCAAGTTTAAATCCTTACTTGGACCCAGACATCCAGTGCTAGCCTTCAGCAAGTGAATATTTTTGAGTCAGTCCTATTTCACGGTTGTTTTTACAAAAAGAAATGTGCTTATTTAAACAAAAGGTGCTAGAGATCAGGTCTGTCCTGCCAATCCTGATGCCAAATATAAGATTTGGGTGGGAGCTACATAAAGAAATGCATACTAAACGTATTTGGAAGCACATAAATTATCGTTGCACATGTTCTAAAACGGAGTTCTCTTTTCAAAATGACTTCAAAAGTTAATCCTTGACTGGTATAATAGCAGTAGAGTCTTTTTCTAATTTGGTGCTTTCTACTATTTTTTTCAGTTATTCTCTCTTATTCCCCTAGCCATCTATTATAACAATGCCACCCTTTTTTAGTGAAAGGGTTTATGAAACATTAAAGTTCCTTGAACTTGGGATAGCCCAAGAACCCGGTTGTGATAAATATTTTATCACACGTGCTCTACTGTAGAAGAACAAGTCTAGCCTTCTTTAAAAGACAGCCTTAGTCTTCCAATATCTTCCGTTAGGAATCTCTCTCCTTACCACCACCACCCTTGTTATTGTTTTTCCCCCTCTCTCCCTGTTTAATCAATATATAACAGAGAGAAGGGGGAAACAATTATATATTTAGCCATTAAAGGAGCAACTGGGCAGTTCTTTTGTTTATTCTCTGGAGATAATAGCTCTTTTCATTTTTGAAGCAAAGCTATTTAGGGGTGGTACACCCACAAGTGTGAAATTAATAAGAGAGGTAGGGCAGAGATCTTACACATAAGGCCTCCAGGCTGAAGAAAGATTATGGGAAAGACTTAGAGGAGAGATGCCAAGGAGAAGCTGAGGCTTGTTTGCATTGCTTTTGAGTAACTTGGTTGCAAATGCAGGATGAGACTGCAACCTACTTAAGATGTTTTGTCAATAATTATATAATATTTGCATTGACAAAACATTGTCTATTTTAAAATTCAAAGGCAAAAATGGTTTATATTAGTTGGTTTAAGTGATCACTGTTTATTATATACCAAGATACAACCTTAGGAATAGAGCCATAATTGAGGGACTTTCTGACAGCAAGATCAAATTTAAATTAAAGAGCTACTTAATTCTACTGTAATAAAATATTTTCCCCAATAACTCACTCTCCTGTTTGAAAGCATAATACATGACTTATTTAGTCAGTTATTATTTTTGTCTCCCGCCACAATCTGGGAGTTCTCTCCCTCCCGGTCCACAGCAGTTAACGGCTTCTTCCAGCCTTAAGACTGGCTTCAGTCTTGTGACAGGTTCTGGTAACAGACAAAGCTCATCCAGTTCCTTCAACTTTAGTTTAGGACTTGTGTGGAGAACAACATATTTTAGGTCAAATTCATGCAGAAATATTGAAAATTCAAAAGGGATCACAAACTTTTAAGCACCATTGTCCATGTGGGCTGGATGACATGACAGTTAAGTAGATACATAATTCAAAGAATGCTTTTCAATGGTACCTCCTCAATCTGGGGTGAGATATTGAGTGGGGTACCACAAGATTCAGGTTTAGTACTCTTCAACATTGTTAAATAATGACTTCAAGATTTCATTTATCAAGAGATAAATGGTGATTATCACATTTGCAGCCGGTATAATTTACTCTGATCAGACTGGATTTGTACCAAAGAGATACATGAGAAATGTTATCAGATATATTTTAAATGCCATTGATAATTTAAACCAGAAAAAAACAAAAAGCAGCTACAATTTTTCTTAATTTGGAGAAAGCTTTTAATAATTTGGTGTAGACAACTACAGAGATGACTTTGGAGAAACTATGCAGACATGGTTACAACATACAAAAACATGCTTTAAGCCTGGAAAACAAAGATACATTAGGAAGAAATTTAGATGGGCTCCACCCAGACTCCCTGAGGGTATAAAAGGAAGGGAAGGGAAAACACAGTGAAACTTTCAAGATTCTGTTACTATAGCCCAGTGTTTTTCAACCTTGGCAACTTTAAAATACTGGCTGGGGAATTCTGGGAGTTGAAGTCCATACATCTTAAAGTTGCCAAGGTTGAAAAAAACTGCCATAGCCTATATCAATAAATGTAGTTCCAGTCAAACTTAGGAGTCAGTTTCCTGGTCTGGCTTACCCTGGAGAGTTGGGATTTGAAATGGTCTTTTATATTCATGGCCCTGAAGAAGATGAATTGTGGATTGAATTTTCTGTCTTAAACACAGATTATTTACAACGAACAAGAAGTGGATTTCTATCACAAAAATATATTATTATGAAAGAGGTAGGACAAGGTTGACACCTCTCTTCTCTGTTTTTATTGGCATTAGAACCACTGGCAAGGAAGAAACTGCAAAACGGTAAAACTTCAGGAGTCAAACAGGCAAACCAAAAGCATAAATTAAAAGTATATGATGATGATGTGCTTACAGTTACTCATACACAGGATTCCTTAGAAGCAACAATGGAAAATATAAACAACAATACAGTTCAGAATCAGGATACTAGATTAATAAAAAATAATCAGATTATGACCTGGAATATCTGAAGAAGTAGAACAGCATCTGAAACAAACAAACAGGGTTTAATATCAGTGCTTAACTGATCAAATACTTAGGAATTTACTTAACTAGAAATGATAATCGCACAGCCAGCACAGGCATTTTTATCCATCTATCAAGTCCTTCCCAAGCACCTTGGCAGATCTTCTTCTTCTTCTTCTTCTTCTTCTTCTTCTTCTTCTTATTCTTCTTCTTCTTCTTCTTCTTCTTCTTCTTATTATTATTATTATTATTATTATTATTATTATTATTATTATTTTATTAGCAGCAGCAGCAATCCAAAAAAATATAATGGCTGATATTTTAAGATGGAAAAAGCTAAATCTATCTTGGCTAAAAAGAGTATCAGCAGTAAAACAGTGGGAATATCAATGGAAGATAAATATCAAACCCACTCAGAGAAAACTCTTATGTTTTTTCATTAGTATACTACTCCAATGTTGATTGCTAAAATGGATAATACATATTCAAAAACCTGCTGGAAGTGTAATAAGAATAATCCCAATAATTATTTCAAACCTGGTGGTAGTTTCACAAAGCTCAGTAATTCTGGAAGATGATTCATCATAGGATGAAACAAATCTTAAACAATGACTTTCTCTTAATGACAGTTGTTTTTCTGTTAAGTATCACCAAGCTTTGTATTCCTACTAAGAATACTGAGTTCACCTTATACTAAGATACTTTCTGCCTTCCACTGGAAATTACATTAAATTTCTTCATTAGAGAGCTGGCAGATAAGCTTTGGGAGGATACATCAAACAGATAAAACACAACCTTCACATTCCATTCACCATTGCACAACCTGATGCTGCATTAATACTGCACTATATGATAGAATTCAGTATAGTTACAGCTCTAAGATAGAAGCTATTCTTCAGCCTATTCGTCCTTGTTTTCATTATCCTGTACCGTCTGCCAGATGGTAATAGTTCAAAAAAAGAATGTCCCGGGTGGGATGGATCCTTAAGAATGTTTTGAGCTTTCTTAAGGCAGCGGGAACTATAAAATTCTTCCAAAGAGGGGAGAGGGCAACCAGTGATCCTCTGGGCAGTGGTGGTAACCCTCTGGAGCGCTTTCCTATCTGCCACTATGCAGTTAGCAAACCATACACAGGTGCTGTAGGTTAAAATGCTCTCTACAGTACAGCGGTAGAAGGTCACCAGCAGTTTTTCATTCAATTGTTGTTTCCTGAGAAGTCTCAGGTAGTATAATCTCTGCTGGGCCCTCTTAACCAAGGCTGCAATATGAGTGCCCCAGGTTAGGTCCTCCTTTATGGTAACACCCAGAAACTTAAAACTGGCCACCCGCTTCACTCGGTCTCCATTGATAACCAGGGGCTGGACATCTAATCTATTCCTTCTATAGTCCACTATAAGCTCCTTGGTCTTATTGATATTAAGAGCCAAATTATTGTCTCCACACCACGAAAGCAGCCGGTCCACCTCATCCCGGTAGGCAGACTCATCTCCTTTGGAGATAAGCCCCACCACTGTTGTATCATCTGAAAATTTAATGATAGTATTGCTGAAGTGAGTGGGGGTACAGTCATATGTATAAAGAGTGTAAAGTAAGGGACTCAACACGCAGCCCTGTGATGAACCAGTGTTGAGAGTAAGAGCTGAGGAGATATAACTGCCTAATCTAACCCTCTGGGAGCGGCCAGACAGGAAGTCCAAAATCCAAGAACACATTGAATATGGAAGCTCAAGATCCATAAGTTTAGACACCAGTCTATGTGGAAGGATTGTACTGAATGCAGAACTAAAGTCTACGAAAAGCATCCTCACATAGGTCCCCCGCTGTTCCAGATGAGCCAGAGCAGTGTGGAGAGTGATGGGTATAGCGTCCTCTGTGGATCTATTAGTTCTATATGCAAACTGATGTTTATCAAATGTATGCGGAAAGCAGGAAATGATGTGCCTGCAGATCAATTTTTCGAAGCACTTCATGATGATAGGCGTGAGTGCCACTGGTCTGTAGTCGCTGAGGTTGTTAATAGGGAACTTCTTTGGCAGCGGAACAATGATGGAAGTCTTCAGACAGGATGGAATAGTGGACTGGGATAAAGACCGATTAAAGATCTTGGTGAAAACCCCAGCCAACTGATCAGCACAGTCTTTAAGCCATCAGGTCCAGGAGCCTTTCTAGGGTCCACAGCTCTCAAAATACTCCTCACCTCTTGCTCCTCCATGGTGAGGTAGGGGCTATATTGGACTAATGGCTGTACTCTAGCTGCCTCTGGTGGCTCCACTTCAAAATGGGCAAAAAAATGATTCAGCTTCTCTACCAATGAAGCATCCCCGTCAGGAGAAATGACATTATTCGATCTATAGTTGGTAATTTGTTGAATCCCCTGCCACACCTGCCTCGTGTTGTTGCTATGAAAATGATCCTCAATCTTCCTCTTATAATCTGTCTTGGCCTGCCAAATGCCTCTCTTCAGACTGGCTCTAGCAGCATTGTATTTTGCCCCATCACCGGACCTAAAGGCATTGTTCCTGTCACGCAGGAGACGCTGGACTTCCTTAGTCATCCAGGGCTTCTGGTTGGGATAGATCCGGACGCATTTATCCACAATGACAGTGTCTGTGCAATATTTAATATAGCACAGGACAGCTGCAGTATGCTCCTCCAGATCTGGATGGTAAAAGATATCCCAATCTCTCTTCTCAAAACAGTCCTGAAGTTGTTGAGAGGCGTCTTCGGGCCAGGATTTCACAGTCTTTATTGTAGGCAGAGCCTGTCTCCTGAGAGGGGTGTATGCTGGTGCTAAAAGCAGTGACATATAGTCTTACTGCCCCAAGTGTGGTAATTGTAAAACCCTGTAGCCATGTTTAATGTTGGTATATACTTTATCCAGTGTATTTGCTCCTCTAGTGGCACACTTAACATGCTGATGAAATTTGGGGAGCACTGTTTTTAAATCAGCATGATTAAAGTCCCCCGCTATAATATGCACAGCGTCAGGATGCTTATTCTGCTGGTTACCAACAATGTTGTGCAAGAGTCCTAAAGCTACGTTAGTATTGGCATCAAGTGGAATATAAACTGTAGTAATCAAGACCACACTAAACTCCCGTGGAAGGTATATGGGTCTACATCTAACAGTCATATACTCCAGATCCATGGAGCAGTGGCTGTCTACAATCTGAATAAATCTGATACAAAACTTTAACTTAATTTTAAAATTATTTATGGACTATAATTCTGCACATAGAGTTCTGCCACATTCAAATTTCAGGTTTCTTTTAACAAAATTTTAAAACACTAGATGTCTGATTGGCCATATGGACTACTTCAGGTTAATTAGAATTTCTTATTAATTCTTATGTTCTTATTAATTTAATTATAAAATAAAAATGGCTGTTTTTGTTACTTTTGATTTGATTCTGATATTAGTTCTTAGTGCCAAGCCGATAAATGATTATAACTATTCCAATTTAATATTACTTGTAAGAATAAAAGTAAAATGCTTTTCCTTTTCCTTTTAACATTTTGTGAATTCTTATATAATTTATGTATTCTTTTTTCTTTCTCTTTCCTTCTTTCTCTTTCTTTTTTACCCTTACAATAAAAGCTTTAATTTTTTTAAAATTGCAGATAACACACAACTCAATAGGATAATTAATACTTTAGAAAATAGAAATAAATGTCTAAATGAGCCTGAAGATTAGAGAAGAGACTTGAAAATAATATAATGAAATTTTACTAATAGAATCAAATGCAAAGTTCTTCACTTAAGAAAAAAATTACATAGATACAAGGTATGTGTATCTGATTTGGTATTAGTATTTATTCATTTGTGATTTTTAGATACTGTACCCCTAATTCCACATGAACTTTTGGTGGTTTACAACATATCCATAAAACAATGAAACCAGTTAAAATCATACTATTCCATAAAATAATTATACTAAAGCAATTCCCCTTGGTAGCTACTCCTACAACTCAACCATATTTATAAACATACGAAACATATAACTGTTAATTGATTGCTAGCTGAATATAAATCTGCTAAAATGGTAAACACAATGTCAACTTGTAATAATAGAAGGACAGCATCCAAATAATTGAAAGTAATAGCTGTATCATTGTTGCTTTGGTCATAGTCCATATCAAGTAATGTGTCCAGTCTGACACACTGACACACTAACTT